>NC_063191.1:1190230-1200763 GCF_017589495.1 Alosa alosa
AGACAGATAATTCTGATTAGTTTGGCTGTTTTGTATTGTTTAACTGCGGTGATGTAAGCACCAGCCAGCAGAGGGCACTGTAGCTACCATGCACCTGGACTTAATACTGTGCACCCTAACCCTAATTAACCTGGACACAATACTGTGCTGCTGCCCTAATTAACCTGGACAATACTGTGCGCCCTAACCCTAATTAACCTGGACAATACTGTGCGCCCTAATTAACCTGGACAATACTGTGCTGCTGCCCTAATTAACCTGGACAATACTGTGTGCCCTAACCCTAATTAACCTGGACAATACTGTGCGCCCTAATTAACCTGGACAATACTGTGCTGCCCTAATTAACCTGGACAATACTGTGCTGCTGCCCTAATTAACCTGGACAATACTGTGCGACCTTACCCTAATTAACCTGGACAATACTGTGTGCCCTAACCCTAATTAACCTGGACAATACTGTGCGCCCTAACCCTAATTAACCTGGACATTAATTAAGCTGGACAATACTGTGCGCCCTAATTAACCTGGACAATACTGTGCTGCTGCCCTAATTAACCTGGACAATACTGTGCGCCCTAACCCTAATTAACCTGGACATTAATTAAGCTGGACAATACTGTGCGCCCTAATTCTGAAGCGGTGGACTGGACTCCACTACAAAATGAAGATGAAACACGGAGGACTAAAGTTCATGTTTGTACCATAAACTGAGCTGCATCACCACAACATGCGGAGTGAAACTGGACTGGCCATAATGACCTCTGACTAGTTCAAGGCTTCTTATTGTTACATTGGACAGGAGACGTGGGCAGGATCATTTAAAAGGCAACCGGTCCTCCACTACTTGCGTCGGCACTAATTCTGAGACCGCGGCCAGGGCAACATTAATGCAGCCACGGTATCAGAATTAGTGCAGACGTGGACTGGTGTGTGTGTGTGTGTGTGTGTGTGTACATTAATGCAGCCACGGTATCAGAATTAGTGCAGACATGGACTGGTGTGTGTGTGTGTGTGTGTACATTTCCTGTGACAACAGGAAGTTAAAAAGGTGACAGAACACTGGTCAAGAGACTCGTTGTTTTAGTGCATGTGACTTCACAACTTTAGCCAATGGCAATTTTATCTTCCGTAACATTTTGTAACCACGGCGTAGCGTTAGTTACGTTGTCTATCGCAAAAACGCTTTAGCTCTTCTTTGCAGCAAAAGCGATGGCAGCTTTTTTTTTTTAAACTGTGAGAAAAAAACACTTAGTCTGAACCAGCGTTCCGCTTGAAAAAATAAATGGTGCTGGTCAAAGTGACCGGCAGAGGAGTTTAAACTTCACGGACATTTTGATGACATGCCGGTCAAATATCTATTATTGCTTCTTAATTAGTCAAGTTGAGGAAAACTGGAGACAGGCTATGCAGCTTAAAGATTGACATAATCAGGCTGAATAGAATGAAACATGTTCATTAGTCACTTAAACATGCTTAACTACCAAGCTACCCACGTTATCTCCAGTGGTTCAACTGTTTCACTTACTAACGTAAACTCTGATCTCACGCCTGCTGGCAAAACTACACGGGTGTGTGTGTGTGTGTGTGTGCGTGTAAAATAGCAGCTATGTGTGTGTGTATGTGTGTGTGTGTGTGACTCACGTGGACTGGTGTCCGGGGCGACGATGATGATGCCGTGCTCAGCTGCCGCCTGCTGACTACCAGCTTTGGTGATGAAGTTCTGCTCTGTACACGTCAACCCTACGCACACACACACACGCACACACACACACACACACACACACACACACACGCACAGGTAAATTCATGATAACACAACACACTTTTTAAAAAAGCATTCTGAACACCCTGAGAACACAGACATGTGAACTCTTCCCTCTTCACACAAACACACACACACACAAACAATCACACACACACACAATCACACTCACACACAGACACACACACACAATCACACTCACACTCACACACAGACACACACACACACACACACTGACCTGAGAGCCAGAAGAGGACTGGGCATTTGGAGCTCTCTGCTTTGGGCGGCAGGTAGATGGCGAACTTCATCTTACACTTCAGCTCTGAGCTGCAACACACACACACACACTCAGAGTCAGTCAGTCAGTGTCACTCATAAACTCACTCACTTACTTACACTGGATTGCTGCTACTCTCACACACACACACACACACACACAGTGCTGCTACTCACACACACACACACAGTGCTGCTACTCTCACACACACAGTGCTGCTACTCTCACACACACACACAGACAGTGCTGCTACTCGCACACACACACACACACACAGACAGTGCTGCTACTCTCACACACACACACACACACACACACACACAGACAGTGCTGCTACTCACACACACACACACGCACACACACACACACACGGTCAAATATCTATTATACGCTTCTTAATTAGTCAAGTTGAGGAAAACTGGAGACAGGCTATGCAGCTTAAAGATTGACATAATCAGGCTGAATAGAATGAAACATGTTCATTAGTCACTTAAACATGCTTAACTACCAAGCTACCCGTTCTCTCCATTGGTTCAACTGTTCACTATAACGTAAACTCTGATCTCGCACACATAGGCTTACCTGCGTTATTATTGACCGTCATAAAATAGCAGCTATGTGTGTGTGTATGTGTGTGTGTGTGTGTGTGTATGCAGGAGTTTGAGTATGAGTGATTGTGGGAGTGTGTGTGTGTGTGTGTGTATGCAGGAGTTTGAGTATGAGTGATTGTGGGAGTGTGTGTGTGTATATGCAGGAGTTTGAGTATGAGTGATTGTGGGAGTGTGTGTGTGTATACAGGAGTTTGAGTATGAGTGATTGTAAGAGGATGTGTGTGTATGCAGGAGTTTGAGTATAAGTGATTGTGGGAGTGTGTGTGTGTATACAGGAGTTTGAGTATGAGTGATTGTAGGAGTGTGTGTGTGTATATACAGGAGTTTGAGTATAAGTGATTGTGGGAGTGTGTGTGTGTATATACAGGAGTTTGAGTATGAGTGATTGTGGAGTGTGTGTGTGTATACAGGAGTTTGAGTATAGTGATTGTGGGAGTGTGTGTGTGTATACAGGAGTTTGAGTATAAGTGATTGTGGGAGTGTGTGTGTGTATATGCAGGAGTTTGAGTATGGTGATTGTGGGAGTGTGTGTGTGTATACAGGAGTTTGAGTATAAGTGATTGTGGGAGTGTGTGTGTGTATACAGGAGTTTGAGTATGAGTGATTGTAGGAGTGTGTGTGTGTATACAGGAGTTTGAGTATGAGTGATTGTAGGAGTGTGTGTGTGTATACAGGAGTTTGAGTATAAGTGATTGTGGGAGTGTGTGTGTGTATACAGGAGTTTGAGTATGAGTGATTGTGGGAGTGTGTGTGTGTGTGTGTGTGTATACAGGAGTTTGAGTATGGTGATTGTGGGAGTGTGTGTGTGTATACAGGAGTTTGAGTATAAGTGATTGTGGGAGTGTGTGTGTGTATACAGGAGTTTGAGTATAAGTGATTGTGGGAGTGCGTGTGTGTGTGTGTGTGTATGCAGGAGTTTGAGTATGAGTGATTGTAAGAGGATGTGTGTGTATGCAGGAGTTTGAGTATGAGTGATTGTGGGAGTGTGTGTGTGTGTGTGTATGCAGGAGTTTGAGTATGAGTGATTGTGGGAGTGTGTGTGTGTGTGTGTGTGTGGGAGTTTGAGTATGATTGTGGGAGTGTGTGTGTGTGTGTGTATGCAGGAGTTTGAGTATGAGTGATTGTGGGAGTGTGTGTGTGTGTATATGCAGGAGTTTGAGTATGAGTGATTGTGGGAGTGTGTGTGTGTGTGTGTGTATATGCAGGAGTTTGAGTATGAGTGATTGTGGGGTGTGTGTGTGTATGGGAGTTTGAGTATGAGTGATTGTGGGAGTGTGTGTGTGTGTATATCTGGGAGTTTGAGTATGGTGATTGTGGGAGTGTGTGTGTATATACAGGAGTTTGGTATGATGATTGTGGGAGTGTGTGTGTGTGTGTGTGTATACAGGAGTTTAGTATGAGTGATTGTGGGAGTGTGTGTGTGTGTGTATATGCAGGAGTTTGAGTATGAGTGATTGTGGGAGTGTGTGTGTGTGTATATGCAGGAGTTTGAGTATGAGTGATTGTGGGAGTGTGTGTGTGTGTATATGCAGGAGTTTGAGTATGAGTGATTGTGGGAGTGTGTGTGTGTGTATGCAGGAGTTTAGGTATGAGTGATTGTGGGGTGTGTGTGTGTGTGTATATGCAGGAGTTTAGTGTAGTGATTGTGGGGTGTGTGTGTGTGTGTGTATATGCAGGAGTTTAGTGTGAGTGATTGTGGGAGTGTGTGTGTGTGTGTATACAGGAGTTTGGTATGAGTGATTGTGGGAGTGTGTGTGTGTGTGTATATGCAGGAGTTTAGTATGAGTGATTGTAGGGTGTGTGTGTGTGTGTATATACAGGGTTTGAGTGAGTGATTGTGGGGTGTGTGTGTGTATGCAGGAGTTTGGTATGAGTGATTGTGGGAGTGTGTGTGTGTGTGTGTATATGCAGGAGTTTGAGTATGAGTGATTGTGGGGTGTGTGTGTGTGTATATGCAGGAGTTTGAGTATGAGTGATTGTGGGAGTGTGTGTGTGTGTGTGTGTGTGTGTGTATATGCAGGAGTTTGAGTATGAGTGATTGTGGGAGTGTGTGTGTGTGTGTGTGTGTATACAGGAGTTTGAGTATGAGTGATTGTGGGAGTGTGTGTGTGTGTGTGTATATGCAGGAGTTTGAGTATGAGTGATTGTGGGAGTGTGTGTGTGTGTGTATAGGAGTTTGGTGAGTGATTGTGGAGTGTGTGTGTGTGTGTGTGTGTGTATATACAGGAGTTTAGTATGAGTGATTGTGTGTGTGTGTATATACAGGAGTTTGAGTATATGAGTGATTGTAGGAGTGTGTGTGTGTATATGCAGGTTTAGTGTGAGTGATTGTGGGGTGTGTGTGTGTGTGTGTGTGTGTGTGTGTGTGGGAGTTTGAGTGAGTGATTGTGGGGTGTGTGTGTGTGTGTGTGTGTGTGTGTGTATAGTGGTGTGGGAGTGTGTGTGTGTGTGTGTGTGTATATGCAGGAGTTTGAGTATGAGTGATTGTGGGGTGTGTGTGTGTATATGCAGGAGTTTGAGTGAGTGATTGTGGGAGTGTGTGTGTGTGTGCAGGAGTTTGAATATGATTGTGGGAGTGTGTGTGTGTGTATGGGAGTTTGAGTATGATTGTGTGTGTGTGTATATACAGGAGTTTGAGTATGAGTGATTGTAAGAGGATGTGTGTGTATGCAGGAGTTTGAGTATGATTGTGGGAGTGTGTGTGTGTGTGTATATGCAGGAGTTTGAGTATGAGTGATTGTGTGTGTGTGTGTGTGTGTGTATATGCAGGAGTTTGAGTATGAGTGATTGTGAGTGTGTGTGTGTGTGTGTGTATGCAGGAGTTTGAGTATGAGTGATTGTGGGAGTGTGTGTGTGTGTATATGCAGGAGTTTGAGTATGAGTGATTGTGGGAGTGTGTGTGTGTGTATATGCAGGAGTTTGAGTATGAGTGATTGTGGGGTGTGTGTGTGTGTGTATATGCAGGAGTTTGAGTATGAGTGATTGTGGGGTGTGTGTGTGTGTATATGCAGGAGTTTGAGTATGAGTGATTGTGGGGGTGTGTGTGTGTGTATATGCAGGAGTTTGAGTATGAGTGATTGTGGGGTGTGTGTGTGTGTATATGCAGGAGTTTAGTATAGTGATTGTGTGTGTGTGTATGGGAGTTTGAGTATGATTGTGTGTGTGTGTGTATATGCAGGAGTTTGAGTATGAGTGATTGTGGGAGTGTGTGTGTGTGTATATGCAGGAGTTTGAGTATGAGTGATTGTGGGGTGTGTGTGTGTGTGTATATGCAGGAGTTTGAGTATGAGTGATTGTGGGGTGTGTGTGTGTGTGTATATGCAGGAGTTTGAGTATAGTGATTGTGGGGTGTGTGTGTGTGTGTATATACAGGAGTTTGAGTATATGAGTGATTGTGGGGGTGTGTGTGTGTGTATATACAGGAGTTTGAGTATAGTGATTGTGGGGTGTGTGTGTGTGTGTATATGCAGGAGTTTGAGTATATGAGTGATTGTGGGGTGTGTGTGTGTGTGTATATGGGAGTTTGAGTATAGTGATTGTGGGGTGTGTGTGTGTGTGTATATACAGGAGTTTAGTATAGTGATTGTGGGGTGTGTGTGTGTATATGCAGGAGTTTGAGTATAGTGATTGTGGGGTGTGTGTGTGTATATGCAGGAGTTTGAGTATGAGTGATTGTGGGGTGTGTGTGTGTATATGCAGGAGTTTGAGTATGAGTGATTGTGGGGTGTGTGTGTGTGTATATGCAGGAGTTTGAGTATGAGTGATTGTGGGGGTGTGTGTGTGTGTGTATGCAGGAGTTTGAGTATGAGTGATTGTGTGTGTGTGTGTGTGTGTGTGTGTGTGTGTGTGTGCAGGAGTAGTGCTGCTGGACACTGCGCTCGGACACTACGCGACGCGTAGCTAAAGGCTAACATCCTCAAACTCACGCTCACACACACACACACAAACACACACTCCTCAGCCACCAAGCTTTTACACTTGAGCTCTGCTAAAACTCACTCTCACACACACACACAAACACACACTCCTCAGCCACCAAGCTTTTACATTTGAGCTCTGCTAAAACTCACTCTCACACACACAAACACACACTCCTCAGCCACCAAGCTTTTACAATTGAGCTCTGCTAAAACTCACTCTCACACACACGCACGCACGCACCCACGCACGCTTACAAACACACACTCCCGCGAGGACACACAAGCGCGTAAAGGGCCAGACGGTGAGGGACCGGATGTGGCCTGCATATCTAATATCATATGCGCCGCATATTTAATCTGACCGCGCACTGTGCGACTGCAGGCCCTACGAGCAAACAGCCGTGCCGTCACCTGGGAGATTGAAATGAACGGAACACGCCGCCGTGCCATGCAAGTGGAAAGCACAGCGTGCACAGAGCAACGGCTCGGTTTCGGTTCGGTCTGCCACTGAGCCGCATTCTCGAGTTAACGCCCTCGTGCAATCTATTACATCAAGTGCAAATCTGTAGACTAAGTTCAATACCCTTGTCTGAGTTTGGACAGATGACTTCTCTTCGACGCGTCCTTCAGTCGGCTGGAATTCAACAGACGAGAGTTCATCAGTCTCAACGTCAGGGTTGACGTCTTACATCACAGACACGCCCCCTGCCAGGGGGTCAAGGGTGATTGTCCACCACCAGATGTCGCTGTTTCACAGCGAGCATGGGTCCAACCCAGAACGGTAGATTAAACTGGGTAAACCTAGCCCGATCTGCCGGCGATTTGATTAGATTGAGCTTGCTCTGGTGATAGCCAGCCTAGGTCCAACAGGTTTTTGCTGACGAAAACGTTTTCTTCTATCGATTTTATTCCTTACAGCCATAAGAACAGAATCTTGGGTGAGAACCTTTAAAACTCTGCTGAAGGGCTGAACTCCTGGAGAAGGTTCTGGATCTGAGACAGCAATGGTGGCAGGAACTTGAACCATGTTGTGTTGATCTGGACAGAACCTTAGGATCACCGACCTGTTGGCCATCCAATCATGACAAAAGTAAAATGTGTGTGTGTGTGGTGTTCCTAATGCTGTTTAAACTCTTTACACCGGTCACTCTGTCAGGAGTGTGTGTGTGTGTGTGTGTGTGTGTATGAGTGTGTGTGTAGGTGAGTGTGTGTATGTGTGTGTATGAGTGTGTGTGTATGTGTGTGTGTGTAGGTGTGTGTATATAGTGTGTGTGTGTAGGTGAGTGTGTGTGTGGGTAGTGTGTGTATGTGTGTGTAGGTGAGTGAGTGTGTGTGGGGTGTGTGTGTAGGTGAGTGTGTGTGTAGGTGAGTGTGTGTGTGTGTGTGAGTGTGTGTGTGTAGGTGAGTGTGTGTATATGAGTGTGTGTAGAGTGAGTGTGTGTGTGTGGGTGATGTGTGTGTGTGTGTGTGTGGGTGAGTGAGTGTGTGTGGGTGTGTAGGTGTGTGTGTGTGTGTGTGTAGGTGGTGTGTGTGTGTGTGTGTAGGTGAGTGTGTGTGTAGGTGAGTGTGTGTGTGGGTGGTGAGTGTGTGTGTAGGTGAGTGTGTGTGTGTGGGTGAGTGTGTGTGTGTGTAGGTGGTGTGTGTAGGTGGTGTGTGTGTGTGTGTGTGGTAGTGTGTGTGTAAGTGAGTGTGTGTGTGTGTGTAGGTGAGTGTGTGTGTGTAGGTGAGGTGTGTGTAGGTGAGTGTGTGTAGGTGAGTGTGTGTGTAAGTGTGTGTGTGTGTGTGGGTGGTGTGTGTGTGAGTGTGTGTGTGTGTAGGTGAGTGTGTGTGTGTAGGTGAGTGTGTAAGTGTAGTGTGTGTAGGTGTGTGGCAGCCAATGTGTGTGTGTAGGTGAGTGTGTGTGTGGTGTGTGTGTGTGTGTGTGTGTGGGTGAGTGTGAGTGTGTGTAGGTGAGTGTGTGTGTGTGTGTGTGTAGGTGGTGTGTGTGGGTGTGTGTATGGGTCACATACCGGTCCTCCTAATCAGGAGTCAGGGTCATGTGTGTGTGTGTGTGTGTGTGTGTGTGTGTGTGTGTGTGTGTGAGTGTGTGTGTAGGTGAGTGTGTGTATGTGTGTGTATGAGTGTGTGTGTATGTGTGTGTGTGTAGGTGTGTGTAGGTAGGTGTGTAGGTGTGTGTATATGAGTGTGTGTGTAGAGTGAGTGTGTGTATGTGTGTATGGGTGAGTGTGTGTGTGTGTGTGTAGGTGAGTGAGTGTGTGTGGGTGAGTGAGTGTGTGGGGTGTGTGTGTGTGTGTGTAGGTGAGTGAGTGTGTGTGTGTGTAGGTGAGTGAGTGTGTGTGTAGGTGAGTAGGTGTGTGTGTGTAGGTGTGTGTGTGTGTGTGTGGAGTGAGTGTGTGTGTGTGTGTGTGTGTAGGTGTGTGTGTGTGTGTGTGTAGGTGTGTGTGTAGGTGAGGTGTGTGTATGTGAGTGTGTGTAGGTGTGTGTAGGTGAGTGTGTGTAGATGAGTGTGTAGGTGAGTGTGTGTGTGTGTAGGTGAGTGTGTGTGGGGTGAGTGTGTGTGTGTGTGTGTATGTGAGTGAGTGTGTGTGTGTGTGTGTGAGTGTGTGTGTGTGGTGAGTGTGTGTGTGTGTAGGTGAGTGTGTGTGTGTGTGTAGGTGAGTGTGAGTGTGTGTGTGGGTGAGTGTGTGTAGGTGAGTGTGTGTGTGTGTGTGTAGGTGAGTGTGTGTGTGTGTGTAGGTGTGTGTGTGTGTAGGTGTGTGTGTGTGGACAAATTAATATATAGGTAGATGTGTGTGTATGTGTGTAGAGTAGGTGTATAGGTGTGTGTGTGGTGTGTGTGTATATGTATATAGAGTGTGTAATAATAGTGTGTGTGTATAAGTAATATATAGGTAAATGTATGTAAATTAATATGTGTGTATATATAAATTATAAATTAATATATAGAGTAGTATGTATATAGAATTATATAGAGTAGTGTAATATGTAAATTAATATGTGTATATATAGAGTGTGTGTGTATGTGTAAGTATGTGTGTATAGTGTGTGTGTGTGTAGGGTGTGTAGTGTGTGTGTGTGTGTGTGTAGAGTGTGTGTGTAGTGTGTGTAGAGTGTGTGTGGGTGTGTGTGTGTGTGTGTGTGTGTATGTAGGTAGGTATGTGTGTGTGTGTAAGTGTGTAGAGTGTGTGTAAGTGTGTAGTGTATGTGTAGGTAAGTGTGTGTGTGTATAGGTATTAATAATAGAGTAAATTATATATGTATGTAAATTATATATAAATTAAGTGTAATATTAATATGTATATAGAAGTAAATTATGTAAATTAATATATTAATAAATTAATAATAATAATAATAATATAAATTATGTATATATAGAATTAATAATAGTGTATATAGAGTGAAATTATAATATATAAAATTAATAATAATAATAATAATATAATTATAAATTATATATAAGTAAATTAATAATAATATGTAGAGTATGTATAGAGTAAATGTGTATTAATAAGTGTATATGTATATAGGTGTGTGTGTGTGTGTGTATAGGTGTGTGTGTAGGTGTGTGTGTGTGTAGGTGTGTGTGTGTGTGTGTGTGTGGTGTGTGTGTGTGTGTGTAGGTGTGTGTGAGTGTGTGTGGGGTGTGTGTGGGTGTGTGTGTGTGTGTAGGTGTGTGTGTGTGTGTGTGTAGGTGTGTGTGTGTGTGTAGGTGTGTGTAGGTGTGTGTAGGTGTATGTGTAGGTGTATGTGTGCTTCCAGTTGTCTTTACACTGGTCACTGTCAGGGCCCTCGACTGTATGAGGAGATTTCTGGACCTGAAAACCGTCGTGCAATAAAACAACCATTTCCTTAAACCATACACACACACCACATATCAATCTAACATCATTGTGTATGGTTTACAGATGCTTTATTTACATACGATGACAACTGTACACACAAACACCACTCCTCAATCGA
>NC_063191.1:1201263-1231263 GCF_017589495.1 Alosa alosa
GAGTGTGAGTGCATGCGTGATGTGTGTGTGCAGGCAGTGTGTGTGTGCAGGCGGAGCGGAGTGCAGGTGAGTGTGTGTGTGTGTGCAGGAGGCAGTGAGGTGAGCGTGTGTGTGCAGGGTGAGTGTGCGTGTGTGCAAGAGGTGTGTGCAAGGAGTGTGTGTGTGTGTGTGTAGGTGATGTGTGTGTGTAGGTGAGTGTGTGTGCAGGCGTGCGTGTGAGAAGAGGTGTGCAGATGATGTGAAAGGAGTGCGTGTGCAGGCGGAGTGCGTGTGTGCGTGCAAGCGTGCAGGTGTGCGTGCGTGTAGGCGGAGTGTGTGCAGCAGGTGTGCGTGTGTGCAGGCGGAGGTGCAGCGCAGGAGTGCGTGTGCAGAGGCGATGTGCGGTGTGCAGGCGGTCGCGTGCAAGGAGCGTGTGCGTGCAGGGTGATGCGTGCGGCAGGTGATGCGCGCAGGTGAGTGTGTGTGTGTGCAGGTGGAGCGTGTGTGTGTGCAGGCGGAGTGTGCGTGTGCAGGCGGAGCGTGCGTGCAGGATGCGGAGTGCAGGCGATATGAGCAGGTGATGTGTGTGCGTAGGCGTGTGCGTGCAGGCGGAGTGTGTGTGTGCAGGAGTGTGCGTGTAGGTGAGTGTGCGTGTGTGCAGGCGGAGCGTGCAGTGTGTGCAGGGTGGAGCGTGTGTGTGCAGGCGGAGCGTGCGTGTGCGTGCAGGCGAGCGTGTGTGCAGAAAGGAGCGTGCGCAGGCGTGCGTGCGTGTAGGCGTGCGTGCGTGCGTGTGAGCGTGATGCAGGTGAGCGTGGCGTGTGTGTGTAGGTGTGTGCGTGTGCGGGTGATGTGTGCGTAGGCAGAGCGTGTGTGCGCAGGTGAGCGTGCGCGTGCGTGCAGGCGTGCGTGTGCGTAGGCGTGCGCAGGTAGGCGTGTGTGTGCAGGTGCGTGCGTGCGTAGGCGGAGCGGCAGCAGGTGAGCGTGCGCAGGCGTGTGCGCAGGCGATGTGCGTGCGGCAGGCGTGCGCAGGCGCGCGCAGGCACGCGTGCAGGCGTGCGTGCAGGCGATGCGCGTGCGCAGGCAGAGCGTGCGCGCAGGCGCGTGCAGGCGATGTGCGTGCGCAGTGCAGGCGTGCGTGCGTGCAGGTGCGTGCAGGCGCAGGCGTGCGCGTGTGCAGGCGTGCGTGCGTGCGTGCAGGTGCAGGCGTGTGCAGCAGGTGTGTGTGCAGGCGTGTGCAGGCGCAGGTGTGTGTGTGAGGCGCAGGTGTGCGCGCAGGTGCAGGGGTGCGTGTGCGTGCAGGTGCAGGCGCGTGCGTGCAGGCGTGTGGCGTGTGCGTGGCGCAGGCGCGCGCAGCAGGCGCAGGCGTGCGTGCAGGCGAGGTGCGTGTGAGGGTGTGTGCAGGCAGGCGCAGGCGTGCGTGCGTGCAGGCGTGCGTGCAGGCGGTGTGCGTGTAGGCGTGCGTGCAGTGCGTGCGCAGGCGTGCAGGCGTGCAGGCGTGTAGGTGTGTGTAGGTGTGTGTAGGTGTGTGTAGGTGTGTGTGTGCTTCCAGTTGTCTTTACACTGGTCACTGTCAGGGCCCTCGACTGTATGAGATTTCTGGCCCTGAAAACTCGTCATTACACAATAAAACAACACGCTAGCAAACACACACACACACACACACACACACACACACACACACATATAATTATACAACATCGTTGTGGCCTTAGTTTACAAGAGATGCTTTATTTACATACCATGATAAACAACTGTACACACACACTTTCTAGTTCGAAGCCTGTGTTCAAGGGACTGGCTTACTGCCTACCTACTTAGTTTGAGTTACTGCGTACATACATACATACACACACACACACACACACACACACACACTCTAGCCCCGCTGCGACCACACACACACACACGCGCGCACGCACGCACAAAACACACACACAAACAAACAAACACACAAACAAACACACACTCTAGTCCGAGTCGCTGCTGCTGCTGGAGGTGTCGGTGTTATGACTTTACGCCGCCCTCGTTTTGTTGTGTCCGCCAAAACCCGCTGCCATGGTGAGGGGAGCATCCCCATGGACGCCAGACCGCCAGGCAATTGAGGAGCTGAATGTCTGGGACCATACACACGCACATCACATTACCCATTACGCACACATTACGTCAACACACACACAGCATTAGTCTAAATATCTAGAATGAGATATGGGCTCTACTATTGTGAATATGATCACATTATAATCAGGAGTACTCATTAGATATGGGGAATATGATCACATTATAATCAGGAGTACTAATTAGATATGGGGAATATGATCACATTATAATTGTGAGTACTTCATTAGATAATAAGTGGGTCAATATGGTGAATATACAAACAATAACATAACCATGCTGCTGATCAAGATCGTGGAATTGACAGCGCCGATCTCGCGCTCATGTAATGTGCACTCAGCTTTATGATGCTGACGCGCGCACACACACACACACACACACCTGGAAGTCTCCCTGCCGCCAGTGCGTCTCCGGGCAGGTGTCCATTAACGCCACACGGCAGGCTCATGTGACCTAACATTCGCCGCATCTCCCAACTGTAGGTAGGTCCCGAGATCACCATGCCACACACAATACCCAGAGACATAATCAAGCAGAGATAGGAAAATTACCTGGTACCCAGTAGAGGGGTAAGAGTGAGCAGAGGCACAGAGAGAGAGTAGAGTAGAGGCAATAGAGCAGAGTAGAGTGGAGGTAATTAGAGCAGAGCAGAGGCAATAGAGCAGAGTGAGGGGCAATATAGAGTAAGTAGAGGGGTAATAGAGTAGAGTAGAGTAGAGGAGGGGTATAGGAGAAGAGTAGAGTAGAGTAGAGGGGTAATAGAGTAGAGAGTAGAGTAGAGGGGTAATAGAG
This sequence comes from Alosa alosa, assembly GCF_017589495.1. NCBI lineage: Eukaryota > Metazoa > Chordata > Actinopteri > Clupeiformes > Clupeidae > Alosa > Alosa alosa. The sequence continues at coordinate 1,204,150 of NC_063191.1, forward strand.
TAGAGAGTAGAGTAGAGTAGAGTAGAGGGGTAATAGAGGGGTAATAGAGTAGAGTAGAGGGGCACAGGCAGAGAGCAGAGGGGTGCAATAGAGTAGAGAGAGGGGCATAGAGAGAGTAGAGTGGAGGCAATAGAGTAGAGCAGAGGAGGCAATAGAGCAGAGCAGAGGAGGCAATAGAGCAGAGCAGTGGAGGTGGGAACATGGAGTGGAGGGGTATAGAGTGAGTAGGGGCATGAGCAGAGCAGAGGGCAATAGAGGCAATAGATATAGAGGCAATGGGCACAGGAGTAGAGCAGAGTAGAGCAGGAGTAGAGCAGAGGGGCATGATAGAGTAGAGGGGCACAGGAGGCAATATAGAGTAGAGGGGTAAGAAAGAGTAGAGTAGAGTAGAGGGGTAATAGAGTAGAGTAGAGGGGTAATAGAGTAGAGTAGAGGTAAGAGTAGAGTAGAGTAGAGGGCCAGAGCAGAGTAGAGTGAGGCAATAGAGTAGAACAGAGGTAAGAGGCAGAGTAGATAGAGGGTGGCAGATAGAGGAGTAGAGGGTATTAGAGTAGAGTGGAGGGGCACAGAGCAGAGGAGCAGAGTAGAGGGGCACAGAGCAGAGGCAAGTAGAGGGGCTACAGAGTAGAGTAGAGTAGAGGGAAGTAGAGCAGAGCAGAGGGTACAGAGTGGAGTGGAGGGGTAACAGTAGAGTAAAGGGGTAATAGAGTGGAGTGGAGGGGTAATAGAGTGTACCTGGTACCCAGTTGAGGGGGGCACAGACGGCGTTGCTGGCGCTGATCCTGTGGGCATATTTGATGATCTCCTCAGAAGAGATACTCCCTACAGGAGGAGACACACACACAGTCAGAAACACATACACACACACACCAGGGTTTCCGTTGTCCGGTAATTACGGACATTAGCTGAAAAAAAATGTCCGACAAAATTAAATCTCCGGTCAAATTGTCCGATTGAAATTGGCTAATAATCCCGTCCCCTAACGCTAATCTGAATTTGAGAATAAGCTTTTAAAATGAAAGCCTATAAATTAATCGTCCCCTGGCTATGTTTTAAATGCAGGCTCTACCGTTTGAAAGCTATTAAACACGCGATAGCCTATGCTGCATTTCAAATAGGAAATATTTTAAATAGGGAAGCGTGACGCTTAAAGTTTTTTTTTCGCCCATGTTAAACAACAAACAAATGAGTGAGGCGGTTCAAACATGGCCAGGCCCAGGCAGACTAGCCTTAAAAGTTTTTTTTTCAGAGGCCAGACGCGATGGATGATGATAAATTGGTAATGCCTGAAGCCTCAGATGTCCAATCAACTCCACCACCACTGCGATAAAAAAAAGCAGAAGTTTTGGCATCTGTCGGAATCATGACGCTTGAAGTGGAGTTCTTGGGCCAGGCCGCCCAAGACATAATCATTCTCCGTGTACACTGGACATGCAACTGTGTTCTGTAGGCTACCCAAAGCATACAAGTAGGCCTATGCTTTCTCTGTCTATGATCTGTAGGTTAGGGCCTCCTCGACGAGGAGATTGCTGGTCATGAGGATAATTTCCGGCTGGTCGCGGTATCATTGAACTGGGACTGAAAGAAAAAGAAACTAAACATTTCCTAGAATATGAAACATTTCTTAATTTATTGTTATCAAATAAAGAGGCATAGCATTAGGGGGTAGTGGTGTGGCTCATTCTTGTGTGTGCACATCTGTGCAAGTTAAACAGTCACCACTGGAGATAACGTGGGTAGCAGCAACAAAACAACGAGCCTTTTTTAAAACAACAGGCAAGCGGACTTCTTGCTGTTAATGAAAACATAGATACTGGCTAGAACTTGTTAGGTATGTTTACTTTATTGAAGATGTTGCGCATTTATTCAGCCTGATTATGTCATTCTTTTTTTCTTAGCATAGCCTGTCTCCAGTTTTCCTCAGTTTGACTAATTAAGAAGTGATAATAGGATATTTTACCGGCATATCATCAAAATGTCCGGAAAAAGAAACCTCTGCCGGTCACTTTAACCAGCACCATTTTTTTCTAGCGGAAACTCTGACACACACACACACACACACAGTCAGAAACACACACGCACACACACATAAAGAAAGACATATAAATAGTCAGAAAACACACACAGCCCAGTTGTGAAACACTGACCTTTGCGAGCCTTTTCTATGGACTTCAGCTTCTCTTTGGCCTGGTACACCGCAGTGGCCTACACACACACACACACACACACAGTTTTAAACACACAAAGGAAAAAACAAAACACTGGATAACCAAACCATGTTGCCGTAATGTTGGGCACACACACACACTCACCTACACACACACACTCACCTACTGCCTGCTTCGGATCTTATGGGCTGCTCACTTTAAGTGCTGAGCAGTGAGGTTAAACACGTGACTTACCTACTGAGGTTAACCGTGTTAATACTCTTGTGATCTTTTTTTTTTATGGGCCGCATACGTAACCTTAAGTGCTGAGCAGTGAGGTTAAGCAACGGACTTACTGTGCGCTGAGCAGTGAGGTTAAGCAACGCGGACTTACTGAACGTGAATCCTTTATGTGCTGAGCAGTGAGGTTAAGCTAACGTGATCTCACTGAACGTAACCTTTATGATCCCGAGCAATGAGGTAAACAGCGTGACTTACTGACGTAACCTTTATGTGCTGAACGGTGAGGTTAAGCAAGCGTGACTTACTGAGCGTGGCAGCACATGTGCTGAGCAATGGTTAAGCAAGCGTGACTTACTGTGCTGAGCGGTGAGGTTAAACAGCGTGACTTACTGAGCGTGACCTTTGTAACAGGCAATGAGGTTAAACGCGTGACTTACTGTGCTGAGCAGTGAGTTAAACAACGTGACTTTCAGGCGTAACCTTTAAGTGCTGAGCAGTGAGGTTAAGCAACGTGACTTACTGTGCTGAGCAGTGAGGTTAAGCAACGTGACTTACTGAACGTAACCGTTAGGTGCTGAGCAGTGAGGTTAAGCAACGTGACTTACTGTGCTGAGCAGTGAGGTTAAGCAACGTGACTTACTGAACGTAACCTTTATGTGCTGAGCAGTGAGGTTAAGCAACGTGACTTACTGTGCTGAGCAGTGAGGTTAAGCAACGCGGACTTACTGTGCTGAGCAGTGAGGTTACGCGTGACTTACTGAGCGATTTACAATGAACGTGACTTACTGAAAACCTTTATGTGCTGAGTAATGCGTTACAACGCGACTTTACCGTGCTGAGCAGTGAGGTTACAACGCGGACTTACTGAACGCAACCTTTATGTGCTGAGCAGTGAGGTTACAACGCGGATTCTTACTGAACGAACCTTTATGTGCTGAGCAGTGAGGTTAATCAACGTGATTCTTACTGAAAACACTTCCAACGATGTTGTTGAGTGCTGAGCAGTGAGGTTAAGCAACGTGACTTACTGTGCTGAGCAGTGAGGTTAAGCAACGTGACTTACTGTGCTGAGCAGTGAGGTTAAGCAACGTGACTTACTGAACGTAACCTTTATGTGCTGAGCAGTGAGGTTAAGCAACGTGACTTACTGAACGTAACCTTTATGTGCTGAGCAGTGAGGTTAAGCAACGTGACTTACTGTGCTGAGCAGTGAGGTTAAGCAACGTGACTTACTGTGCTGAGCAGTGAGGTTAAGCAACGTGACTTACTGAACGTAACCTTTATGTGCTGAGCAATGAGGTTAAGCAACGTGACTTACTGTGCTGAGCAGTGAGGTTAAGCAACGTGACTTAAAGTGCTGAGCGGTGAGGTTAAACAGCGTGACTTACTGTGCTGAGCGGTGAGGTTAAGCAGCATTGACTTACTGAGCGTAACCTTTAAGTGCTGAGCAGTGAGGTTAAGCAACATATGACTTACTGTGCTGAGCGGTGAGGTTAAGGAGCGTGATGACTTACTGAGCGTGGCCTTTATGTGCTGAGCAGTGAGGTTAAACAGCATTGACTTACTGAGCGTAACCTTTATGTGCTGAGCAAGTGAGGTTAAACAGCGTGACTTACTGTGCTGAGCAGTGAGGTTAAACAGCGTGACTTACTGAGCGTAACCTTTATAGTAGCTGAGCAATGAGGTTAAGCAATGGCGTGACTTACTGTGCTGAGCAGTGAGGTTAAACATAGCGTGACTTACTGGCGTACAACAGCATGTGCTGAGCAGTGAGGTTAAATAACGTGACTTACTGAGCATTAACCTTTATGTGCTGAGCAGTGAGGTTAAGCAACGTGACTTACTGAAAACACTTCCAACGATGTTGTTGAGTGTTGAGCTTTTACAGTGTAGGCCTAAATGTCGTGACATTACTGATCATGTGAAGATTTTCCAGTGGCGCTCAAAATCCAGCGGGGGGCGCTACGCCACTGCTGAATACATTGTAGGGGAAACACTGGAGTGTGTGTGTGTGTGGGTGTGTAAATGTTGTGTGTATGGCTTTGTGTGTGTGTGTGTGTTTTCATTTTGGCTGCTGCAACACTGCAAATGTAGCAGCAGCACTGCACCGCTGTTGAATACATTAAAGAGGAAACACTGCAGGCACACACGCCCACACACACGCACGCGCACACACAGGCCCACACATGCGCACACACACACGCGCACGACACACACACCCACACACGAGGATGTGTTCGGCCTCCTTGAGCTGCTTCTGGAGCTGCACACACACACACACACACACCCTTATCAACCAGGCCTCCAGCTTCACGTGAGTACACACACACCACACACACACACAGTGCCCTCATCAACCAGGCCTCCAGCTTCACGTGAGTACATACACACACACACACGCACCAGGATGTGTTCGGCCTCCTTGAGCTGCTTCTGGAGCTGCTGGATGTCTGAGTCCCTCTTGTCCAGCTCCTTGTCCAGGCTGAGCATCTCCTGCTGCCGTCTGCCCTGCTCCACGGCCTGCTGCATCAGCTGCTGGAACTCACGGTCCCTCTGGACCAGCAGCTCCAGCACCTGCACACACACACGCACGCGCATACACACACACACGCACACACACACGCACGCGCATACACACACACACACACACACACACGCACACACACACACACACGCACACACACACACCACACACGCGCATACACACACACACACACGCACACACACACACCACACACGCGCATGTACGCACACACACACGCACGCACACACACACCACACGCACGCATACACACACACACGCACGCACACACACACACCACACACGCGCATGCACGCACACACCACACACGCACACACACACACACACACCACACACGCGCATGTACGCACACACCACACACGCACACACACACGCACACACACACGCACGCACACACACACACACACACACCACACACGCGCATGTACGCGTAGCAATATCAGCTGCTGCGATACACGCTACACCAGCGTGTGGCCAGCGACACCTGCCACACACACCAATAATACACGCTATGCACACCACACGCGACACGCCCACGCGCACACACGGGTTGGACTGGTGCGGTTGAACGCCAGCACACACACACACACACCTGTCTGAGTTGAGTGCATTTGAGTGCTGGTTCACGCATGCAGATGAAGTGGCTGTGTTTACAGCTGCTGTGCTAGCCAGAGCACGTAGATGCTGGAGGGAAGTTGAAGCTGAAGCTGAAGTAATGTTACAATTCCACAATGTAAACATGACAACAACAAATGCAGGGCGGCATCTGGCTCTAGCTGCTCATCTGCTGGTCAATGACTCCAGCTTGCCAATTGACAGAAAAGTATTGTCCATGAATACGCGCTTCCTAATTGGAAAACACATTGGTAATGCTAAAGACACACAGTCTGTCCACAAAGGAAACCAGTGCAACTCAGGTAGCAGCATGTGCCCCAGTATCCTACTGTACTGTTGTGCCCCAGTGTGTGTGTAAGAGAGTGTAAGGTGTGTGTGTGTGTGTGTGTATATATATATCTGTGTAGCAGCACGTGCCCCACTAGCATACTGTACAGTTGTGCCCCAGTGTGTGTGAGAGTGTAGGGTGTGTGTGTGTGTGTGTGTGTGTATCATCTTAGATTAAATAGCCGAATAACAGGTAACCACTTCTGCATCATTTCATGGAGTGCTGAAATGTACAGCATTTTTACAATGTACAATAACTGTGAAACAAAATTGTAGTTGTCAACTTATTGCAGTAGGCCACCATCATCATAACTATTCCACCTGTGTGTGCATAGTTACAATTCTTAAGTGCAAAACAGTAAAGGCTACAGCACAAATATTTCCATCCACAGATTTTAAAAAAAATCAGACAAGTCTGACCTCTGAATTTCTTTTCAAAGTGCACCAGATTGATGCATTTAAACATTAAAATAAACATAATTTTCTTCCTGGGGAGCATCCCGCTTTAAACACTGTTCGTAGCATGGTTCGTAGGATGGTTCGGAAGGAGGGCTCACCTGAGTATCTTCGCCGGGCTGTGGGGCTTTCTGACTCCGCGAGAGGGCCAACATCTCGATCAGTTCTCTAAAAAGCGAAATGTTTAACGTTACCGAGGGCTGGCTACTTCATAAAACACGAGTTTAGCACACAAAAAATGATGTTGAACTAAACGTTACACTGGCCTCCCAATCATGATTCCCACATTGAGAGATGAATTAAGAAGACGGTGTTTCACTAACGTATTTATACACTACAGATAGTAGCCTACTTACAATGAGACAAAAAAACCTTGCAACCAACCTCCATTGCTCGACAACTAATGAACACACGCAAATATAAATATCATATTAGAACTCTTGGTGTACACCAACCTGGATAACACCTCTAAGTCGTCCAAAGTGGATAAAAGCCGCTCTTTTGTGGACTTCTCCGGTGCTGCCATGTTCGCGTCTCACCACTGCGCAAGACAGGAAACTGTGAAGACTAAACAAAGTAGCGTAATACCAGAGCCGTAGCATAGTGAAGTCTTTACCGCCCCCTATGTGTTGGACCGTTTATGATAATACTGAGCCGTAGCATAGTGAAGTCTTTAGACCTTAATGATCATTATAACATACTTGTCAATGTCTACGGTTTCAATAACCTAACTCAAAATAGACAGATGATATCTGACATTTCTGCAACCATTGCACATTGTAAACTCTCTTATCCAACAGCTACTATTGTTATAGGCGGAGATTTTAACATGGTCCTTGATGAACACCTTGATAGATACCCTCCCAAACCTCAAAACCACTCCCATAACTCTATTCTATCAGAAATCTGTCGCTCTTATAATCTTTTGGATCCATGGCGACACAGATATCCAAACACCATGCAATATTCCTGGTTCAAGCCAAACCACACTGTCAAATCAAGAATTGATTTCTGGCTGGTCTCACTCTCCATGGTTGACACCATTTCAGATTGCTATATTTCAGCTGCTCCACTCACAGATCACGCAGTTATTAAACTGAGTGTAAAACCCTCTAATGTCAGCTATTGCAATAAGGGTTATTGGAAATTGAACTGTAGCCTGCTAAAGTCCCAAGCGTTTGATAATGGTGTGAAAGCCATCATTACACAAGTGATATCAGATTACTCCATAGCATCTTATCTTTCTAAATGGGAATTCATTAAATTTAAAATAAGAGAGTACTGTATATCCTATGGAAAAAAGATTAATAGAGACAACAAGTCATTAGAACTCAGTTTAATTAAAGAAATAAACTTGCTCTGTCAAAGTACGCCCCCTACTGATGTGGACAGACAAAGACTACAAACCTTGTCCTCTGAACTTGATAAAAATCTATCTCAGAAAGGCAGAAGGAGCCTATGTAAGGTCCAGAGCAAAGTGGATAGAGGAAGGGGAGAAAAGCACATCCTATTTCTGCCAGCTAGAAAAAAGAAGGCAAGAAAAAAACTCAATAAAATCTTTACTAATAAAGGGAGAGGAGAATAAAGATCCAGTTGTGATCACAAAGGAAGTGGTTTCTTTCTACCAGAAATTGTACTCTTCTGCATATTCTTGTGCTGATGCAAACTGTTTCTTCAGTAATATCCAACATCTTATTCCTCGTATAGATACTGATTTTGCTGAATTGTGTGACTCTGACTTTGCTGTTGAGGAACTTGATAAAGTGGTAGAAGGTTTATCCTTAAACAAATCTCCTGGAATTGATGGTCTTACTGCCAACTTTTATAAACACTTCTGGGATTCACTGAAAGGCCCTTTCCTTCTTATGTTAAAGGAAGCGACAGATATTATGACATTCCCCCCCACCAAACAGGGTATAATAACCTTAATTCACAAACATGGCAAAGACCCCAAACTGCTAGATAATTGGAGACCAATTACTTTATTAAATAATGACTATAAAATTATAACTCTTGTTTATGCTAACAGATTAAAAAAGAAAATCCACACCAAACCACAAGTGATTCCCAATCTGGTTTTATGAAGGGTAAATCTATCCACAATAACATTCGCTTGGTACTTGATGTAGGCTACTAGACTACAAACACTTGATTGAGGATGAGGGCTTCTTGTTATTTCTTGATTTTTACAAGGCCTTTGACTCTATTGAGCATCCTTTTATTTTTCAATGTTTAAAACTATAAGGTTTTGGTGATAAATTCAGAAATAGTATAGCTTCCCTATATAACAATACTAACAGCTCCATCTCCTTACCAGGGGGCACTTCACCCCGTTTTAATATCGGACGTGGAATCAAACAAGGCTGTCCTATTTCTCCCCTTCTTTTCATAATTGCAACAGAAATGCTCTCTATTCTTATAAAAAACTCAAATATTGCCCCACTTGACGTTTTAGGATTGCCAGTTGTAATTAGCCAGCTGGCAGATGACACAACTATTTTTATGAAGCATCTGGCGAGACACCAAAAGTTTTGAAGAGACGATTGAGTCTTTCTCTAAAACCTCTGGCCTGAAATTGAATTTAAATAAGTGTGAGTTAATGCCTATCCACCAGTGCAATCTAACCCGAAGCCTATAACATTCCCATAAAATCTACAGTTAAATATTTAGGTATACTTATTTCTAGTGATCCAACAGAAAGGGAGAACATGAATGTGTCAAGGATAACCAAGGATTGTCAGGCTAAACTTAATTCATGGTTACTGAGAGACATTAGCTTACTGGGTAGAGTCTTTCTAACAAAAATGGAGAGTATCTCAAGGTGTATATATCCTGCTTATTCAATGGCTATTTCCAAGAGAGCCATTAAAAAACAATCAATCAAATAAACTTTGACTACATATGGAAGAAAAGGGTTCACTATGTTAAAAGATCAGAAATCATAAAAGACATCAGAGATGGAGGGTTGGAGGCCATCGATATTGACTCCATAAACGGAACATTAAAAATCAAGTGGTTGAAATCATTTTTAAACAACAGTACCAGCTTCTGGTACCATATCCCCCATGAAATATTCAAAAAATAGGTGGTATAGATTTTTCCTTAAATGTGACTTCTGTATTCAGAAACTGCCCATCAAATTATCCCTCTTCCATCAGCAGGTTGCTCTATACTGGAAGATTCTGTACAATCATAATTTTACCCCTCACAACACACCTATCTGGAACAACAGATACAATACTGTAAAGAAGTCATCCTTGTTTATCAAGGACTGGCTAGAGAAGGGCATCTGGTCAGTCCTGCATTTAATTGATTCTAATGGATGTCTCTTAACATATCAAAGCTTTTGTTTGAAGTATGAGTTAACCTGCAACATTGATACATGTCATTCTGTATTTGATGCCATACCTGACTCCATTTTAGGCCTAATAAGAGGAATAATTTCAGATCCCAATATTTGTCCTTCCCTACCACAGCTCTTTGTTGAAGGTTGTGACTTTAAGAGTTTTAGATGCTCCAACAAATGTCTTAGAAACCTATTTATCAACCGGTCTTACCCCTTATTAACATATAGAAATTCTATTTTAAAAGTTTTTCCAAAGAATCATTATATACAGCTTTTGCTTGAACTAAATACATGAGATATCCCATAATGCCTAAGGCAAAAGAGCTACATTTCAAAACTTTGAATGGAATATACCCTCCAACGATTTAATCCAAAGGCTTTGGGATTGAAACTGATAATTGTGTATTTTGTAATGGGCTGAAACCGCTGAGCATCTGTTTGTCGAATGTGTTTATGTTAAAACCTTGTGGCTTGACCTTCATAACTGGCTCAGTCCTAAATGTTTTATGTTAGATAACTTTGACTTGAAGGACATTATATATGGACTCTTTACTGTGAATGATAACGATGATCTCTTAGTAAATGTGATTGTTATTCTCTGTAAATTTTTTATACATAAATGTAAATACTTAAAGGTTAAGCCCACTTTTAGTGGGTTTTACAATGATTTCCTTTATTATACAAAAGCCCTTAAAGCTATGAAGTCTAAGAAAGCAGTACAACTTTTTGAACAGTGTTACAGAATATGATTTAATGACTAAGCCCTAGTTATATGTTTTTTTTTCTGTTGTGTTTTTTTTTTTTTTTTTTTTTTTTTTTTTCTGTTTTGTTTATTATTTTTTATTTATTTTTTTCTCTTGCTTCCTCCTTTTAATTACACCTGATCCTGTACATAGATGGATTCCTTATGGATTGTTTTGACCCATGCTTATTGTACTTGAATTACCAATAAAAAAAATAAATAAAAAAAAAAAGTCTTTACCGCCCCCTATGTGTTGGACCGTTTATGTTTCTGATCGAGTTGTGCTGCAGAGAGGCTTCCCAGCAAATGAAGTTTACTGCTAGGTCTCCTTCCCAGTTTATGCCCCACATACATTTTTCTAGCTTAATAGACTGTTAGAGTCTACAACAAGATCATGTCAGTATTTTATAAGACTAGCCTACATAATATGTCATAAAATAGGCAAATTGTTCACTGTAAGAGAATAAACCCTTGGGCAGTTGAACAAACCTTAACAAAAGATAGGCCTATGTGTAAGGCAAAGGTTCTTGAATAGGCTCAGCGCTCTCTGCTGAACGCTCTGCCACTGGGGACTACATATCCCAGACCACGTTGCGGCTAGCTGTCCACAATACCTGGACAAACTGGGCAAACTTGCGAAGCCACACTTTTGCTGTTGTAGTCTGATTTTACCACTGCCATGCATCTAAAAGAAAACGATATGATATCCGGTAAGTGTAATCTGCTTCTATTTTTGTATTTTGTATTTTGCATTGTATTTTGTATTTTAGCAATGCAAAGAGTATGCTAAGGCTATAGGCACTCTTTCAGGCAAGATTAGTTGTGTACTGGTTGCTATGGTGATGTCAGGTCAGTTGTCAAAAGATCATGATACCTCACAGTCTTAAAGTCAGTTCAACTTCGATGTTGGAAAGACCGGTAAACAATCTGCAAAACCCCAACATTATTTCAAAGTCTAGCCTCACTAAATTTCTCCACTCGAACGATCAGAACGATATGGGCGAGAAACGAATGAGCAAACTGCTTTGGCAGACGGCTTGTGTCTAATATTAAGGCAATAACGTTGTAGGCTATCTTGCAAAAATGAGATGGATACAAGGAAGTTTATTGTCACAATAAATGATGACATGGCCTAACAGTTAATTTGCAAAGTGAAACACATCTAATACTCTACGCGATGGTTATGTGCAGGTCAACAAACACTATGAAGTTTAATCCAGTGTGTCGGTCGCCTTGATGTCGTCACGATGAACAACTACGAGCTGGTGCGGCCGATCGGCCAGGGCGCGTTCGGGAAGGCTTTTCTAGCGAAGGCGCGAGACGGGGGCGCGCGTCAGTGCGTGGTGAAGGAGATTAACCTGCGGAAGGTAAGCACCGTGTGTGTGTGTGTGTGTGTGAGTGTGTGTGAGAGAGAGGGGTGGGGGAGCAAGAGCAGCATGCCCTTTTAATGTGTCTGAATAATGTGACTGTAGTCCGGTGGACAGCCCATAGAGCCCCATTGTGGACCCGGAAATGTTGAGTACACCAAAGTTTTATGATGGAAATATATAGTATGGGTTCCCAGCCTGCAGAAACTACCGGATGCTAATTTGCATGTTGGGCAATTTTTGTAATTGAACTAATTAGCATAAATTAGCATAATAGCCTATATTGATCATATTATAAGAGCTGCTTGGCCGGAGGTGCGGAGGACGGCGCATGCGTTTGGACTTCCGTGTTTCGAGTTTTGCTCCGAAGAAGACAAGGCGGTTTGTTTAATGCAATATTTAATTACATTGGTTGTTGTGCATAAACTGAGTTGTGAATGGGTCTGAATTTAGATGGATAGGATGGAGGAGGGTGGTAGGGAGGATGAAGGGATGAGTGGGAACGAGTCATGGAGTGTATACACTCAGAGTCAGGGACATGGTGGAGGAGGCAAAGGGAGAACAGCTAAGAGGGCACTTGAAGTGGAGGGAAACCATACAAGAGTTGTAAGAAGGAAAGTGACAGAAGAGGACGGGTATGAGGTTATAAGGGTATAAGGGTATAAGGGTATGAGGTTATAAGGGTATAAGGTTATAAGGGTATGAGGTTATAAGGGTATAAGGGTATAAGGGTATGAGGTTATAAGGGTATAAGGTTATAAGGTTATGAGGTTATAAGGGTATAAGGGTATGAGGTTATAAGGGTATAAGGTTATAAGGGTATAAGGGTATAAGGTTATAAGGTTATAAGGGTATAAGGTTATAAGGGTATAAGGGTATAAGGGTATAAGGTTATAAGGGTATAAGGTTATAAGGGTATAAGGTTATAAGGTTATAAGGGTATGAGGTTATAAGGGTATAAGGTTATAAGGGTATAAGGGTATAAGGTTATAAGGGTATAAGGTTATAAGGTTATAAGGGTATAAGGGTATAAGGTTATAAGGTTATAAGGGTATAAGGTTATAAGGGTATAAGGTTATAAGGTTATAAGGGTATGAGGTTATAAGGGTATAAGGTTATAAGGTTATAAGGGTATAAGGTTATAAGGGTATAAGGTTATAAGGGTATAAGGTAAGGTTATAAGGGTATAAGGTTATAAGGGTATAAGGTTATAAGGGTATAAGGTTGGGATTAAATTTAAAGAGGGTAGTGATATACAGGACGTAAGTCTCTCTGCCTTAACGAGTGGTGTAAAAAAATCAGTGGGTGAAGTAGAATTGGCAAAAGTGCTACGCGATGGCAGGTTGTTGATTAAGTGTAAGGACATAGGACCACGAGATAAGGCTATGCAAGTACAAACAATCTGTAAAAAGGAAGTGAGTGAAGTGAGAATGTTAACTTAAAAAGAACTTAAAAAGATTATTAAGGGAGGAACAGTAGTTGAGATTAATCGTCTTAAAATGACGAAGAATGGTGAGAAAGTTGACAGTACCTCAGTACTCCTGGAATTTCAGGAAGGGGTGCTGCCATCTAAAGTGATGATCGGGTTTATGAGTTTTAGTGTGAGGGAATATATTCCTCCACCCATAAGATGCTACAAGTGTCAGAGATATGGACATATTGCAAGAGTGTGTAAAGGAAAGCAAAGATGTGGGAAGTGTGGTGGAGATCATGAGTATGGACAGTGTGGAGATAGTGCTGAGAGGAACTGCTGTAATTGTGGAGGGGATCATACAGCAGCTTATGGGGGGTGCCCAGTAAGGAAAAAGGCAGTAGAAGTGCAACAGATACGTGCAGATCGAAATCTTACGTAAGCAGAAGCAACCAAAGTGGTCAACGAGCAGAAGACAGAAAGCCCTGTAGTGAGTCACATGCAGGAAAGGGAGAAGGAAGGACGTGGTAGAACTCAATACAGAAAAATTGGTTCTGTTTGTAGCATATGTGATCAATTGTTCTGAACAAGCAAAAACAAAAACTGAAAAAATAAAGATAATAATGAAAGCAGCATGTAAGTTTTTGAATATGAAAGATTTGTCTTTTAAAAAAATTCAAGCAGGTCTTGTTCAAAGTGAGGTAAGTGAGGGAACATTGCATGGAGCTCTAGATCCACCATGTTCATTTTGCAATGGAATGCTAGGAGTCTTATTGCAAATGGCCAAGAACTTAAAGGTTTTATTGAAGACTTAAATAATAAGCCAGATATTGTATGCATCCAGGAGACTTGGCTTAAGTCTATTTTAGACTTTGTGATAAAGGGGTATATAAGTTTAAGAAGGGATAGATTAGAGGGAAATGGTGGAGGGTGTGCTATTTTTCTAAGACAAGGGTTACAATATAGAGAGTTGAGGAGGGGAAATGAGTGGGAGTTTATTGCAGTGGATGGACAAGTGAGGGAAGTGTTACAATAATTAACTTTTATAATCCATGTAAGCAACTGGAAATTGGGCACTTGGAAGAAATTTGGGGTGAGTTAAATGGGAAAGTTATTTGGTGTGGAGATTTTAATGCAAATACTGTAGCATATTATGGGGAGTAAAGGATGACAGTAATGGGAGCATTGCTGAGGAATTTATGGAAGAGAAAGAGCTAGTGTGTTTAAATGATGGAACTGGTGCAAGGATAGATGTAGCAAGAAGGACAGAGTCTACAGTAGACATTAGACTAGCTACAGTAGCAAGAGCTAGGAAGTGTAGGTGAGAGGTAAGGAGAGAAAGTACAGTGGGAAGTGATCATTCTCCTATAGGCTACTAATCCAGACAGAAATGGAATTGACTGTGGGAAAGGTAGTGAGGGAGGGGAGATGGAGGTTGGAAGAGGCTGACTGGGAGAAGTTTAGAGAAATCAGTGAGTGTTCTTTGATGTGGGTCAGAGATGATCAAGAAGTTGAGGAGTTAAATACAGAGATAAGTAGCGCTATAATTCAGGTAGCAATAGAGGCTATTCCAAAGTCTAAACCCACAAAGTTGTGTAAAATTGTGCCATGGTGGTCAAAAGAATGTGGTGAGGTAATACGGAAAAGAAATAGAGCTTTTAAAGAGTTGAAGACACATAATTTTCAAAATCTAGTTGAATATAAGAGACTACAGGCAATAGTGAGGCAAACAATTAGGAGATATAAAAAAGAGTATTGGAAAAGGTTTTGTGACTCAATTGGAAGGTCAACACCAGTGGAGAAAGTATGGGGAACTATAAAGAGAATAAGAGGCTGTGTTTGGTTTGGGTACCCAGCAATGAAGGATGGCCAGCATAGTGTTACTAGAAGTGAAGCTAAAGCGGAGCTAATAGCAAAGACACTAGTAAAAGTACATAGTTCTGAAAATGTAAGTCAAGAGGAAGGGAGGATACTATTGCAAGATATGGGAGTATCAGTCAGGAAGGTGATGGTAAAGATGGTAGTGCGTTAAATAGGTTATTTACAATAGCTGAACTTAATAATGCCTTAAGGAAGCTGGGTAAGTCAACTCCAGGAAGGGATAGTATCTGTTATGTCATGCTAGAACAGTTAAGTGATAAAGGGAAAGAGATGTTGCTAAATTTGTACAATAAGGTATGGATATAAGGCACTATTCCAAGAAGTTGGAAGGAGTCTATAATTATACCCATAAGGAAGCCAGGGAAAGATCCAACAGTTCCAGAAAGTTATAGACCGATTGCTTTGACCTCTCAGATGGGGAAAACTATGGAAAGGATGGTCAAAGATAGAATGGTATACTACCTGGAGACTAGAGGTCTGATCAAAAATGATCAGAGTGGGTTTAGAAGAGGAAGAGGAACAATGGATCCTATGGTGTGTTTGGAGTATGGCGTACAGTAAGGAGAGCTCAGACAAATAAAGAGACAGTATTAGTGGTGTTCTTTGATATTGAAAAGGCTTATGATATGCTGTGGAAGAAGGGGCTGCTTATCAAGTTAAAACTAATGGGTATAAAAGGAAGAGTTTTTAGCTGGTGTAAGGATTTCTTAACAGGAAGGAAGATAGCAGTTAAAATTAATGAAGTATTAAGTAGTTATTATGAAGTAGAGAATGGCACTCCTCAAGGGAGCATCATTAGTCCTTTGTTTTTTTCAATAATGATTAATGATGTGTTTAAAGATGTTGGAGGCTCAGTCGATGTAGCTCTGTTTGCAGATGATGGTGCAATGTGGAAGAAGAGTAGAAATGTTGAATATGTTGTTAATAAAATGCAACAAGCAATTAGTAATATTGAAAGATGGGCATTTGAATGGGGATTTAGATTCTCAGTGGATAAATCAAAGACCATGTTTTTGACAAGAAAGAAAATAAGTCCAGATTTAAAACTTAGGATATATGGATTAGAGTTAGAAAGAGTAGACTTCTTTAGGTATTTAGGTCTATGGTATGACAAGACGCTTACATGGGCAATTCATGTCCAAAAAGTAGTGGAAAAGTGTAAGAAGGTCTTAAATGTTATGCGTTGTTTGAGGACCAGCTATGAAAACTATTTATATAGGACTAATGAGGTCAGTGTTGGATTATGGATGTTTTATATATGGGTCTGCTTCTGCAACTCAGTTAAGTAAACTGGATGCAATACAATATCAAGCTTTGAGATTATGTAGTGGGGCATATAAAACTACTCCTGTGGCTGCTATCCAGGTAGAGATGGGAGAGATGCCTCTTAAGCTAAGAAGAGAGCACACTGGGTGAAAAGGCTCTGAATCAGGGAATATTCATAGTGATATATTTCCTGATATGTGTAATATCAGGAAATATATTGGTTGATATGCTCCTGATATTCTAGTGCCAATTGCCATATCAGGAGCATATCAAAAGTCCTGAATGGGACTGCGACGACATGCAAGATATCCAGACTTCATATTCTCACCTGATATGATCCATGTTTCAAGTATTAGCCACTTATATGACCCCGGACACCTCTTGTTCTTGTTCCCATATACCCCCTGATATGTCAAACATGGGACTACGCATATACAGCCCATATACTGCCAGACACAGCTAATTTTGCAGGCATTTATGTGTATGCCTTTATTTGCTTTTCGATAGGCTTTATGCCTTTATTTTTAAAATTAATCATGTGATTTATATATGGTGATTTATGTAATGGTTTTAAATGTGAGATAGTACATAACCATCACTGAGCTTATTTTGCATCTTTAACTTAAATAATATTTCACATTAATTTTACATATACTTAATTACATTATTTACTTACACCTGCTAAATCCCAATGACTTATTTTACTTTACCATGAAAATTCATATACTGTACGACAGGCAAAAAATTTGTTACATGGCCTTTATTGTATTTATCAGTCAATATTCAAATCAACATGGCTTTCTCAGCCTGCAGTAGGGGGCTTACGCGGTGACACTCGCCCCTCTCAATGACCTGCCTCGAGTGAGAACAGAGACTTCTGCTTGACCACAGTGATTTAAACAGTCCATGGTCTCAAGGCAACGTCCTTTAAAACATTTTTTGTCCGTTACTCTTCTGGTATAGATGGTAGGAGAGGTGCTCTGATGGTCCCTTTGGCAGTAAAAGTCAGGTGTCTGTAAAAAGAGAAAGAAAGTATATGTTACAATTGACCCTGTCCGTGAATATAATTAACTCAGCTTGTGTGACAAATAAAAGCAAACCCACAATAGCAGCCTAGACGTCAGGTGCAATAGTTAGAAGTAATGGATTACAGTTGTGCTCATAAGTTTACATAACCTTAGCATACACATACATTTTAAAACCATCTGATCTTAATGCCTTAATAAAAAAAAATGAGAAAATCCAACCTTTAAGGAACACTTATTTATTTACAATACATTATTCATTCACAAAGAAAATTGCTGTCCTTAAAGGTTGGATTTTTCCTATTTTTTTTTAATTAAGGCATTAAGATCAATTTCCAAAAGTATCATACCTAATTGCAACACTGTCTGCAGAAGCTCTTTCCTTCTTGCTTAACTCTTTAACTGCCACAGAATTCTAGAATACTGCACCCCCTCACTGCCAGAACAACATTCTAAATCCCCCAAAAATCTGCTGGATATTGTCAAACTGTGTATAAAGTATCTGTTTTCTGGTTTTACACTACTTTTTGATAGCTACAGTCAAATAACAAAGGATGTTACACCACTGCCTCTATTTAGGGCTCCAAAAACATTGTGTATGTCATTGTGGTCATTACAAACAGCAGTTGCACAATACAATTTGTAATATGTACTAATGAATTATCACCTCAAAAACACACACAATAGATACTATTCATAGGAAGATATGTAATTTAATCAATTAATAATATATTATTACATACTCTAAATATTCACACATCTCATTACATCATTACAAAATGATTGAGTAGCAAACTTATAACATACAACGTGACAAACGGTAGGCGGTTTCAATTCAGATAAATCAGGTAGTCTAACAAACAGTGACATGTTAATCATGTAGTACCATGCATGTCATTATTTATGCTGTTCCTTTGCAATTAAATTCAGGTCCAGAAAGGTTTAGAATGACTAAACATAAACACCCCTGTAGTAAAATTGAACAATAAATATAAATAATAAGTTCTTTTTGGTAATTGAGGGGCAGCCGTGGCCTACTGGTTAGCGCTTTGAACTAACCGGAGGGTTGCCCATTCGAATCCCGACCAGTAGGAACGGCTGAAGTGCCCTTGAGCAAGGTATGTGCTTCACCTCACTGTATGTTCACTGTGTGCTGAGTGTGTTTCACTAATTCACGGATTGGGATAAATGCAGAGACCAAATTTCCCTCACGGGATCAAAAGAGTATATATACTATTGTATTGGTGACAAACCAAGATACTTTGCACATGACAATTTGCAGATCATAAAAGAAAAAATGTCCACCTGCTGGGGGTTTTTTAACATCTGCAAACAGTAAAGGACTGACATAGGTTAAGTTCTTGTGAGCACACTAACAGCAGAGACCAGTGTTGTGCCCGGGGAGCAACCTATATGTGGCCACAATACTCATGTTCTCTGTGATTCATTTCCTATTTTGCCTTTGAAAACACATTGGATTAGATCCATGTTTCATTTGAGTATACAGCTACATGTAATAACTGTTGAAGTGAACAAAAAAGAACTCTGAACATCTTTTGGAAACTAGTGTACTACTAGCCAGCTACTTGCTAGCCAGCTACTATAGCCAGTTCAAGTTTTGTATAGATTTCTAAAAATGAACAGTAAAACCTCTACACTGGTAGAGATTTGAACAAACAATAAATATCAGTTCAAGTTTTGTATGAATTTCTGAAAATGAACAGTAAAACCTCTACACTGGTAGAGATTTGAACAAATAAACAATATCAGTTCAAGTTTTGTATAGATTTCTAAAAATGAACAGTAAAACCTCTGCACTGGTAGAGATTTGAACAAACAATATCAGTTCAAGTTTTGTATAGATTTCTAAAAATGAACAGTAAAACCTCCACACTGGTAGAGATTTGAACAAACTAACAGTAAATATCAGTTCAAGTTTTGTATAGATTTCTAAAAATGAACAGTAACTGATTGGAAGAACTAATCATTTGAACTGATTGAAAGAACTGATCATTTGAACTGATTGAAAGAACTGATCATTTGAACTGATTGAAAGAACTGATCCTTTGAACTGATTGAAAGAAGGCTGATTTAACTGATTGAAAGTGCTCCTAGACAACCTAGGCTGGTAGTGGTGGATGCCTGAGATGGAAGATTCTGAAAAAAAAAGGGAAAAAAAACTATATTTAGAGAAGAAAATTCAAACAAAATGGAACATTTTGGCAAATGTCTACATTTATAGTTATTAGCAGTGTAATTTAACGTGCATAAATAACTTTTATATAATCAATAGTAGTAATTATTACATTGTATGAAACAAGGAAAATGCATATCAACATGTGCATTTTAAAATTAATGTAATTTACCAGATACTAGCAGATACGCATACTAGATAGCCTACTATAATAAGCAAACAACATCTCACCAGTGTTTGTACACAAGCTTTGTATGGTACATCTCAAAGCAGTCAGTGGGGCACAGTGCAGGGTGGTCTGGACAGGTCTTGCAGAAGAAAGGTGTCTGCTTCCTCCTCTATGTCGTCATCTGGACTGCGCTTCGATGGAACAGACTTTTGCAGTCGGACGCGATTTTCGTGTTGTCGAGAAAGTGTCGACCAGTGAGACGCACGGGCACTAACGGTGTGCTGATTGGCCTGGGAGGAGGAGTGAGCTCAATTTGCCTCCGTCTCAGTAGCCCCTTCACCACAAGCTCGCGGAATCCAGCCGACTGCATTGTATTGCCACTTTCTTTTGTGCAAGATGTAGGCATTCACAAGTGCGACCTCGGATATGATGGAACAACCGATGGTACCACTTCATTGCACGGTGTTGGTAGCTGTAATAGGAGCATAGCTGGTCTCCAGCGATCTACCCCTCCCATGAAGCGGTTGTAGTCCTCCACGCTCTTTGGCTTTGCGCAAAGTTCTGTAGCCATCAGGCCCCTTTGCTTCACGAGACTCGTTTGGTGATACGCAGATTGTCGCCGTGCACTGTGGAAGGGCGGTGACTGTGCCAGCATCCGAAAAAGACGCCAGTTAAAAGTGGGCGTTTTCAAAAACACAGGGGATCTGAAGGCCGCAGTTTCAGACCATGGAGTTGAGGGGCATGCCTTTCCTGTTCACACGAACAGTTCCACACGCGCCCGGTGTTTTGCGGTGGAGCTCTTGGAAAAGAGCGGGTGAGGTGTAGTAGCTGTCAGTATAGAGACTGTGTCCCTTCCCCAAAAGCTTGGCTTCCCTTAGCAAGCCAACAACTGAACTATGGCCATACCCAGACAGCGATCGTAGTTGAAGGCCCCTCCAGTGTATATCGTGCCACAGGTGCGATGTAATTACTTGTCGGCGTCTGATAGGACAAAATTCTTCAGACCAAACCGGTGTCTTTTATTTGGCACGTACTGACGAAAAAACACCCTTCCACGAAATGAAACCATGGATTCATCAATGGAGAGGTGTTCGTGGGGGTAGTACTCGCTCTGAAAACTCTTCAGGACTAGATCCATAAGTGGGCGGATTTTAAAAAGTGGATCATAACCCGGCTGACCTCTCTCCAACCTCAGAGAGTTGTCATTGAAGTGGATGCAGGAGGACAAGAGCTGGCGGTTGCGTGTCATTACACCGGCTTAAATTTGGTGTCAAGCCCAGTGAACTTTGGGTGCTCCAGTAATCAGCGATTTGAGGCTTTTCTAGTCAGACCCATGCTGATCTGAATGGCCAAAAAAAACGCCTCCATCTCAGAGCGATCAGTGGGTTTATAGTCACGTAAGCGAGAGACTTCGCTTCTTTCGGTGGAAGCTAACGCCTCAGCATAGCGGTTTGTCTCAGCCACCATGAGATCAATGACACAATCGCTAAAAAGGCTTTAAAAAAAGGTATGGATCACTACAATCCCAAACTCTCTGCGGACCAGGATTAGGTGGGTTGGTGTGTACAAAGGGATCCTCCCATTAGATCGCTTCCTCTCCCCTCAGTGGCCACCGTCTTGCCTGTCACATCTAGCCACTCCTTGCAGGCGTCTCCCTCACCACAGCCAGTGAAGTCGCCGGCCTCGGGTGAAGTTGCCGGCCGCTCCTCCTTCTTGACTCCCTCCTCCTCGTCCTCCCCTGGACCACACAGGACCCCCTCCAAGTCCTCCTCTCCAAATCCGAAAAACTCCTCATCGGCTGTCACTGTCCCAGTTGAAATTAAAACTCTCCTCCATGGTCGTAAATTCACGGTACCGCAATCGCAAACTCTCTGTGTGCTAGCTAGATAGCTTGATATTTAGCTGATGCTAATTTGTTTTTGAAGTTTGTGAATGGCGTAATTAGCATATTTGTGAAATATTAACCAATCATTGATCTGTCTAGAACATGTTTACTATCATATCAACATAGCAACCGCACAGTGCGATGTTTTAATTGGCTACATGTTAGCGGCAATGATGATGCTCCTTGGGCGCACATATGCACCCTTGGCATTCTAGAACACACTCATTGTGGGCGCATATATGCACCGTTGGCAGTAAACGGGTTAAACCACCTTTCTGATGCCTAACATAGATCCTCCCCCATCCGACGTGCAGTGCCAGCCTCTGGCTCCGGGCTGGGACTTGCTGGATGGCACCTAAAAAAATAAAACAGCAATTGCTATACATTATGTTATTGTTGATTAAGATAAAAATCAAACATTAAAAAATAAGTTGGTAAGTCAATCAGGTGTTCAAACAAAAATGATAATTACCTTATGAAGGCACCCTTGCCACCATCACCATCAATGTTAATTATTGATATCAGTTTATTTGTGAGGGTTTCAGTTTCTGTAAATAGAAAATAAGATTTAACTAAATTATGATTATGCTCAGTTTGGCATATTCAACACATTATTTACATTACCACCAACATAATGGTAAACATGGCTAAACTTCAAAATTCAAGACTATTATTAAAAACGACAATAATGATGATTAGTTCCTGTATTAATGCATTACATTGCACATTTGTCAAACAAATTAGAGTGTGCACAGTGACATAGCCCTCATTCAAAACACACAACCACTTACAGCATGTTGAGGGCAGCAGCCATGGCTTCCAGACATAGTCAAGTAGCATGTAGTAGCAGGACAGACCGACTTTGCCCTGGTCTGTTGATGGAGCCCACTACAGTCATAACAACAAACAGACACATGAAAAAAGGGGATAAACTAAACACAGCAACAGACACAAATACATGCACACAAATTATAATGTTATTTGCTATTCTACGTGTGTGTGTCTGTCTGTCTGTCTCTACCTGGTGAGTGAACTCTCTTGCGGGATTGAAACTTCTTTTGTATGGAAGTGGCACACATTTGGAATATTTCAGAATGCACTCAGTGTTCTCAGGGAAGCAGTCCTCACAACTCACTGCCTGCAAACAGAGAACAGAGGGAAATTAAGATTAATAATTTGCAAAATAAGCTTACACATAGCATTGAAAAGACTATCACTGAAGCACTAATGCCCTCACATGCATCTTAAATAAACACATGCCTTGGCACAAGTCAGGTACAACCAAATAAGGGCTATGAAATGAAGAACATTTTGCCTAATGCTACCCATACATCAGAAACCTTTGACAAGATTTGGCTTTCAAGCTTTACTCAAAAGACTACAATCTTTCAATAATCTTACCCAAACCTGGTCAAGTCTTCTGGTGTAAGGATGACTTAATATAACACTATACGTTACCCTTCACAAACTAAAGATCCCTTCACTTGTCGGCATCATATTGAGGTACGTCAACCCCCTGTTCACGTTAGCCTGCATAGTCATTAGCAGCCACTATAAATGTATCTTCTAGAAGTTATAGCTAGCACTAGGTTAGCTAACCTACTCGTGCCTGATAGCCTTGGCCATTTCATTCAAACTAAAACTTTACATCCATAACGAAATCTCAGACAGACTTATTGTTGAATATGATATTACTACCATTCCAGATATTCCACACAATGGTAAAGTTAGTTATTGGAAAAGTTGACATTAACAGCTAGCAGCTAACGTTAGCGATGTTAGCTCGCAAGCTAGCAAACGTTAACGTTAGCTGATTCTAACATGACGGTTAACAAACGGTTTTGGTTAACATTAATGCTAAAAACAGTATTTTCCTAATTAATTCCAGTTTTCAATTGGCATACAAAAGTACTGTAGTTCTTACCTTGGATATGATGACGGCAGAGTTTGTACAGCTTGCAGTCAGATGCATGACAGAAAAGTGACGGTTGAAGTCACCACCAGTGTCAAGAAGGAGTTCATTGAAAAGTCAGTCAGGGGTGGGGGATGGGTATGCTGTCTGTGCGCATGTGCTTATCGAGAGGCAAAGCATAAGAAATCGTGGAAATTATTAGGCCTGTATAGTTACATTAAAATGACTACCAAACTGATTTTGTAGAAGTGTCAAAACATAGTAGCCAAGTGGGCTATTACTACTATTCTGATTATTAACATTATTGGTTCTCATATAGTTTGACGTCAATTTCATTTGAAGCCTTGTTCCTTAATTAAATCAACATTGGTTTATCAGTCACCCACGTTTTATAGACAAGTTACAACATGATTGATCCATTGTTACGTTGGCCCACAAGGAAGCTTGTAATGTTAAAATAGTATGAAATTATAGATGCTCAACTTTAACAAGTTTAATAAGCCTTTCTTATGTGTTATGGTTTGTAGCATATAGTATGTATTTATTTTAATTATAGGCTATTGATTGAATTGTTGTTTATTATTGCTATTCTTCTTAATGTAGGCCTACTTCAAATTGTTTAGGCTACTGTTAAATTTAACTTTGTATTGTTGTTATGTGGCAACTCCAGCTGAACCGAATTCGTTTTGGCACACAGCATTGGGGACAAGGGGAAAGCAGATAATTTAAAATGTGGACTTTATTCCTCCAACAGATCTCATGCATATTATACATAAAAGTAGGCAAGACCTACAGACTATAGCAACTATAAAATCGCAAAGATATCATTGAAATTGAACCATAACCAAAATAATAAGGTAAGTAGGCTAGCCTTGACCTGAAAAAGGTAGTCTTTACACTGTAAATAGTCTATTTTTGAATGTCCCGAAATTAGATAGAAATCAAACGGCAAATAGCTTATCAGTGATGTTTTATGGTGTTTTTATGATGTTTTATGGTTTGAAGTAGGGCATCGTGACTTAATTAGGCAGATCTTGGGCCTAGGCTATCTAATATGATAGCCTAAGCCTATCCAAGGATGGAGACCTACCCAAAGATATACAGAAATGGTGTGTGTGACTTGTGATTTTGGTATGCATACCCCTGATATCTCATTGGCATATCAGGAGTCAAAATAAATCAATATTTTCACTGATTCTTAAAAACTCAGGATATGATCAAAGATGCTCCTGATATGCTGCATGTCATAAAAAATATCCGGTCAGTATATCCCCTGATTCAGAGCCTTTTCACCCAGTGGCAGTTGGCCCTTGTTTACTGGGCAAACCTGAAGGGCCACAAAGATGACCATCCTTGTCAGAGGGTTCTAATGCCCTGCCAAGAGAAGGAAGGAAAACAAAGCTCGTGTTTTGGGTGGACAATAGGAAATGTTGCAAGAGAAATGGAAATTACTGCACTAAGTGTAAGTCCAGCAGCAGCAAACTCAAGTGCTCCTCCATGGATGTTAAAGAAGTAGCAGTAGATTAGCATTACTGGAAGGAAGGGGGAGGGGAGTTGCTATTGATAATTGTGCATTTGAAATGTATGTCAGAGAAAAGTATGGAAATAATATCCATGTGTACACAGATGCATCAAAAATAAACAAGAGAGTAGGAGTTGCATATGCAATTCCTGAATTACAGTTGGTAAAGGCTAAGAGAATTAGTGATGATCTTGCTGTATATACAGCTGAATTAATTGCAATATGGTTGGCGTTATTATGGGTGGAGGAGTATAGATCTAAAAGTGTAGCAATATGGTCTGACTCAAGTTCAGCTTTATTAAGTATAAGGAATGTACATTCTGAATCCAGGCAGGATATTATATATGAGATAGTGCATTTGGTAAATAGGTTAACTAATTCAGGAGTCAGCATCCTTCTGGGGTGGGTTCCAGCCCATGTAGGAGTAGTGGGGAATGAAGTGGCAGACAAGTATGCTAAACAGGCAACAAAACAAGACAGTATAGGTATTCAGGTACAATATAGCAAAGCTGAAATTAAAAACATGATTAAAGCTAAGAATAAGGAAATATGGCAATATTTATGGGATAATGAAGTTACAGGCAGGCATTTGTATTCAATTCAAAAGAATGTAGGATGGAGTAGGAGTACCAGCAGAAACAAACAGGAGGAGGATATTGTGTCAAGAATGAGGTATGGGCATACAGGGTTGAACAGCACTCTAGTTCTAATGAGAAAGCATGCTGATGGTTACTGTGAGTGTGGCATTCAAGAAACCGTAGAACATGTAATAGTACAGTGTCCTAAATTCCAACAGGAATGACAGACACTTATAGAGCAGCTAGCACAAGAAAAAATAAGTCTGGACATAACAGATATACTGCAAAGAAATTCTAGGGAACAATGTTTTAGATGTGTTTTTCAATATTTGAAAACAACAGGTTTATTCCATAGAATTTAGAGGGATGTAGTATTCAGACCCACACTCAGAAGGTTATTCAGAAGGTGGCGGTAATGCACCTAAAAGCTGTTTGCCAACCGCCAAAGAAAAAAAGAAGAAGAAGAAGAAGCTGCTTGGCCAAAATGGACAATGTTAGTATGTTTTTAGGGGTTACTGGAGATGCTGAGTCCATTTCTGACATTTTCAAGATTCAAAATCACTATTTAAACTTGGTTTGGTCACATTTTACTCTCATTAAGCTGATTTTGCTGAGTTTTTTGGTACAATTTATTGGACAGATTTTTGGAGGATAGGGCTGTAGCGATATACAGTAGGGCTGTAACGATACACCAACCAAACAATTCGATTCGTATGACGATTTTTGACCCACAGTTTGATACGAACCTCAATTTTTCTTTTTTTGGATGGGGGGGGGGGCTAGACATTTCAATAGCCTACCTTAGAAGACCAGAGGATTACAATGTAATGTATCTGTATTATTTTATATCTTGATATAAAAAGAGAGAATACTGAATGTCTGATATTTACGACAGCACACTTTATGCAGATTAGCCTATAGGCTAGGCCTACTATTTCTATTACAACTCTACCACATTCAGCTGTCTGGTTGAAGCCTGGAAATATTGTAAACAAAGTAGCATAGTTGGCTATCTTATCCTAGTCTACTGATTGGACTGTTCAGTTTCCTCATGTGTGTTTAAGGTAATACTGTTCTCCTTGGGACAAGCCTTTTGGGAAACATTGGTTTTGAGATGATCATTCAGTTCTCCCAGAATCCCCAGCGCAAAACATCGTGGTAATCTCAAGCACAGTCCAGCACGCTGGCGTTGCACAGCTCCCCCAACAAGCCATTGCCATCCTCGGCGCGGGCGTTCCCACATTCAGTCCAGCAATTAGTCTCTGGCACTGCCACACAGCAGGTGGGGTGCACACACCGCAGGAGCCCTACTCACCCTGGGGAACCACAACCACCACCAGCCCAATGCGGGTAGTGCTGGCAGTCACCTGGTCTGTCACCTCTCGTCCCCAGCTCCCTTCAGAGAACGCCCTCAGGTCGCACTTTCGCAGTGTGCACCACCGCAACGTTCCTCCAACACCTGGCGGGGCCTCCACTGCCACAGACT
>NC_063191.1:1238763-1251263 GCF_017589495.1 Alosa alosa
CCCAGGGGAAATTCAAGTGCTAATCAACGTGCTAATTACCAACCATTTCGTTCTAAATTTTTAAAACAACAATGTTTTTTAATACTTTAAAATAACATTTGCTAAATTAACCTTACATTTTTCAGTAGCCATACTGTAGGTGTGTAGATTTGAACAAAATCTGGTTTGGTTCTTACCGGGGCTTTTACTGCCTGAAATATCCGATTGTGTTTACCACGCTAGGAGTGCTGGGCTGGTGGGTGCCTATTTCCAACCTTTCTCACTGCACATCAACGGTTAGCCCGAGAATTCTCATCAGCAATTCAAAATTCCACTGGAGCTCCAAGTGGATTTGTACACGCAGCCTTACAACACTGTTTACAGCTTTTCGAGTTACGATAAAATGTAATTTTTGGAATCCGCCGTCTTGGTTTGTATAGAAATGAATATTAAGTGACACATACATGTAAGAGGTTGGACATACGTGACGGTTGGTAATATGTCACGTTCCTATATATTGATATAAGTTGCAGGAAACTATGAAAAAAAGTATTATAGTCCGGAAAATACGGTATTAGTAATACAGTCGAAATTAGTAGAAATTAGCAGTGTGAATATTTGGTTAGCATGTTGCTTTACGGTGTACCTACATTTTCTGGTTAAAATGTTCAGTTGGGGGCCACTGTGCATTACCGTCTACAGCCGCAAGGGGGCGCTCTAGGCTTGTGGAATGAGATCAGGAGCTAAGTGAACTTGCCACAGTCAGATCAGACATTTTTTCACATTTACAGTAAGCCCAAAAGTTAGAGGGGGTTCAGGGGTGTCACCACCGGGAAAATGTATTAAATCAAAGTCAAAGTCAAAGTCAAAGTCAGCTTTATTGTCAATTTCTTCACATGTTCCAGACATACAAAGAGATCGAAATTACGTTTCTCACTATCCCACGGTGAAGACAAGACATATTTTACCAATTTAAGTCCACAGACAAACATAACATTCAAGTAAACAAAAAAGTAAGTAAATAAGTAAATAAGAGGGCACATATAATAATGAAAAAAATAAGAGCAGCAAAATTTGGTTGAAATTGTGCATAGACAGTCAATAAAAATACTAGTGCAAAGTCAGGCCAATAAAAGGCTTGGGTAGTTCTGTTTGACCTAAGTAAGAAAGAAAGTGGCATAGTGGTGCAAGTTATGTAAGGGCAGCAGAAGTGTTGTGTTTTCAGGACAACAACAACAAGTTGTAAAGTGTACAAGTGTGTGCAAGTGGAGTAGTGCAGGCTGGCCATTGTGGGTCCAATGTCCAGGATGTTATGTAGCTGAGGGTGGAGGGGGGAGAGGAGGGAGAGTTCAGCATCCTTACAGCTTGGTGTATGAAGCTGTTGGTATGAGTCTGGTAGTGCGGGAGGGCGCAGGCTTCTGTACCTCTTCCCAGAGGGCAGTAGATCAAACAGATTGTGAGCAGGGTGACTTGCATCACTCACAATTTTGGCGCCTTGGCGGGTGAGGTGGGTGGTGTAAATGTCCTTCAGAGAGGGGAGTGAAGCACCAATAATCCTTCCAGCTGTGTTCACAATCGCTGCAGGGCTTTCCTGTTGTATTCAGTGCAGCTTCTTCCCCACACAGCGATACAGCTGGAGAGGATGCTCTCAATGGTGCCCCGGTAGAATGTGGTCATGATGGCTGGTGGAGCACTTGCTCGCCTGAGTTTCCCTTGAGGAAGTACAGGCGGCGCTGAGCTCTCTTAGCCAGTGATGCAGTGTTGGTGGTCCAGGAGAGGTCTTAGCTGATGTGCACCCCCAGGAATTGCTGGTGCTGCTCGCTCTCTCCACCACAGCACCGTCGATGGTCAGTGGCAGGTGTTGGGTGTGACCTCTCCGAAGTCAACAACAATCTCTTTGGTCTTGCTGACGTTCAGCAGGAGGTTGTTGTCCCTGCACCACGTGGTCAGATGGTCGACCTCCAACCTGTATTGAGTCTCGCCGCCCTTGGTGATGAGACCCACCAGAGTTATTGTGTCGTCAGCAAATTTCACTATGTGATTGTTGCTGTAGGTTGCAGTGCAGTCATCGTCAGCAGGGTGAAGAGCAGCGGACTGAGCACGGCCTTGGGGGCCCCCCTGTGCTCAGTGTGATGCTGCTTGAGGTATTGTTGCCAACCGCATTACTACTTGAGGCCTCTGACAGAGGAAGTCCAGTAGCCAGTTGCAGAGGTAGGTACTGAGTCCCAGTTTGTCAAGTTTGCAGATGAGTTGTTGTGGTATTATGGTGTTGAATGCAGAACTGAAGTCTATAAACAGCAATCTCACATATGAGTCTCTTTTTTCCAGGTGGGTGAGGGCTGGGTGGAGGGCAGAGCAGATTGCATCCTCTGTAGACCGCTTGGTTCGGTATGCAAACTGGAAGGGGTCCAGGTGGGGAGAATGGATTTGATGTGTGACATGACAAGCCGCTCAAAGCACTTCATGATGATGGGTGTCAGTGCCACAGGGCTGTAGTCATTGAAGCAGGATGGAGCAGTTTTCTTCGGCACAGGTATGATAGTGGCAGCTTTGAAACATGATGGGACGATGGCTTGCTTCAGGGAAGTGTTAAAGATGTCTGTGAAGACATCCTTAAGCTCCCCCTGCGCAGTCCTTCAGCGCACGACCTGGGATGTTGTCTGGACCTGTTGCCTTACTGGTGTTGATAGCAGCAAGTGTCCTCTTCACGCTGTCGGCAGAGAGGCACAGGGCTGCTCGTGTGGAGGGGAGGGGTCTTCTGTGGGCAGGTGCTGCTTTGTGCTTCAAAAGCGAGCAAAGAAGCCGGTTCAGGTTGTTGAGCAGAGGGATGTTGCTCTCACAGCTCTGTGGGGCGGGCTTGTAGTCCCGTGAGGGCCTGAATGCCCCTGCCATAGGCTTTGTGCGTTCCTGCTGTCTTTGAAGTGGGTGGTTATCTTGTGAGTGTATTCCTTTTTTGCTTCCTTGATGCCACGGGACAGGTTAAATATTGTTATGTAAATAAAAGAAAAGTTCTGTGCAGAGATTAGAGCTTGCACTATGTCTAAAACACGCGTGCATTCAGTAAATCCTCAAATTATGACCGGGATTTTATTTATAAATAAAGGCCGGCCCCCAAATAGCCTACAAGCTGAGGTGATAATTGTCTACATTGTTTCGATTTAAGTAATGAAATAAACTGTCTACATTGTTGGTTGGTTTAATACTGTTGCCAATGAAAAGTCGCTTCTGAGCTTGCCAGAGGCTGAAGTAGTAGCCTAGCAGTATCCTACATTTCAACACAAGTGTGTGTGTCTGTCTGTGTGTGTGTGTGTGTGTGTGTGTGTGTGTATGTGTGTCTGTCTGTGTGTGTGTATCTGTGTGTGTCTGTGTGTCTGTGATCTGTGTGTGTGTGTGTGTGTCTGTGATGTGTGTGTGTGTGTGTGTGTGTGTGTGTATGTGTGTGTGTGTGTGTGTGTGTGTGTGTGTGTGTGTGTGTGTGTATGTGTCTGTGTGTGTGTGTGTGTCTGTCTGTGTCTGTGTGTGTGTGTCTGTGATGTGTATGTCGCTGTGTGTCTGTATGTGTCTGTGTGTGTGTGTGTGTGTGTGTGTGTGTGTCTGTGTGTACTCTTGTAAGAGCCCCAGCCCAGAGCTCCAGAGAGGCCTAGGCCTCAAGCGCAGCCTGGACCCCCAGTGAGGAGCCCCAGAGCTGAGAGCCGTGGTGCCCATAGGATGGTGGGTCTGAGGCCTTTTGCACAATGGCTGTGTGTGTGTGTGTGTGTGTGTGTGTGTGTGTGTGTATGTGTGTGTGTGTGTGTGTGTGTGTGTGTGTGTGTGTGTGTGTGTGTGTGTGTGTGTGTGTGTGTGTGTGTGTGTGTGTGTATGTGTGTGTGTGTAGGTGCCCCACTGCAGGGGCCGTGACACTAGCGTGTGTATGTGTGTGTGTTTATCTTATGTGTGTGTGTCTGTGTATCTTGTGTGCATACCTTGAGTGTGTGTGTGTGTGTGTGTGTGTGTTTGTGTTAGGTGAGAGCAGGTGATTACTACGGTCAGTATCATGCCCAACTGGATGCCCTGCTGCAAGCCCCACCCCCTTCCCATCATGCCCTGCTGCAAGCCCCACCCCCATCCCATCATCCTCTCCGCCAGGATCACCATGGAAACGGGCCCAACATTCCAGAGCCTTATCACATGTCAGTCAGTTACAGCCTGCTCTAATCAAACACTTATTTATCCAGTCTATGATACACACACACACACACACACACACACCACACGGGAGCTGTGAGAGGGATGTGGTTAGAGTGTTGAGCCCGTTGGACTTCTCTGGGAGATGTAACCTGCTCATCTGCCCTGCTACAGGGTTGCTGCAGCGAGGGAAGAGTATCTGAAGAGGAGAGAAGAGGCCAACCAGTACAAACTCAGAGCAGAGAAACACCTGGTACGCACACACGCACGCACGCACACATACATGCACACACACACACACACACCGCACGCACACACGCACGCACGCACGCACACACACACACAACCAGTACAAACTCAGAGCAGAGAAACAACTGGTACACACACACGCACGACACACACACACACACACACACAACCAGTACAAACTCAGAGGAGAGAAACAACTGGTACGCACGCACGCACGCACGCACGCACACACACACACACACACACACACACACACACACACACACACACACACAACCAGTACAAACTCAGAGCAGAGAAACAACTGGTACGCACGCACACACAGAGGTACACACACATACACACAGAGGTACACACACACTAGAGTTTAGATTCTCTGCCCGAGCCCAAGCACGAACTTGACCCGACCCTACCCGCAATATTGGCCGATATTTCCAGCCACTATCCTCGGGCCGGGCTTTTTTTTTTAACTCATTAGCCTACTTGGGTGGGGAGCTAAAGCTATGCCAATATGATATATTTAAGTGTGCACAATGTTCACCTATGACAGCAAAAAGACTTTAAGATGAACATGAAGCAGGCTTGCCATGGCAGAAATAATGATAGCCAGCCTTCAATGTCCTCTTGTCACTTCTCCAAGCATAGGGCCTACACCTGAGAGCGAGGCAATCCCTCACAGAGAAATGCGTTGAGTTTTTCTGCAGGGACATAATTTTACTCATTTGCGATCCATTCCATTCTGAATAAACAAACATAGTTTACATTCTTCATCCTCCGCTGCATTATTCATTAATATAATTCTAAACGGATTTCTGTAGCTCAAACAACTTGGAATTGTAGTTGAGAACGTCAGTTATAACGGCCCACGTATTTAAAAATTGTCGGGTTTAATCGGGCTCGGGCACAATGTGCATGGGTTTTATGGGTACAGAACACTATCACCTCTGTAGTCACTACTCACACACACAGAGGTACACACACACACAGGCACACACACACACACACACACACACACACACACACACACACACACACACACACACATTGTTTCATGGGTACAGAACACGATCACCTCTGTAGTCACTACTCCTAGTCTTCAGTAGAGATGCACTGAGATGGAATTGTAGGGCCGATACGATAAGCGATATTTAGCGGTTTGTTG
The DNA here is from genome assembly GCF_017589495.1 of Alosa alosa. Lineage (NCBI taxonomy): Eukaryota > Metazoa > Chordata > Actinopteri > Clupeiformes > Clupeidae > Alosa > Alosa alosa. The sequence continues at coordinate 1,244,318 of NC_063191.1, forward strand.
TGGTCGGTACCGATACGATAAGCGTTATTTAGCGGTTTGTTGTGGTCGATACGATAAGCGATATTTAGCGGTTTGTTGTGGCTGATCCGATAAGTGATATTTAGCGTTTTGTTGTGGCCGGTACCGATACGATAAGCGATATTTAGCGGTTTGTTGTGGCTGATACGATAAGCGGCAGCGCGCCTGGTCTACAACCCAAGAGGGCACATGTTACCCCGCTGCTCATCCAGCTACACTGGCTACCTACAGTGGGTCCCAGTTAAAAATTGACACTTCATTCACGATCATGGTGATTCACGCAGCTGGGTGAAATGTAAGTACAACTGCAGCCGCCAGGGGGCAGCATAGTCCGCTAATGGCGTTCCACGGTCGAACCAGGCGGTGCATTCGACAGCAAGGGCTGTGATTGGCCGTTTTCAGTCGTTTCTCTGTTTTTTAGCAGCCCTGCAACATGCTAGTCCACTGTAGCATAAGCTTTGTACATAATGTTAAACATAGTTTTGGATTCAGTGGCAAGATTTCTTGATTGTACAGTGCCTGTCTCTCAGTAATGTTTTAAAATGAGAGCTTCGTCAGCTGGCAGTAGGCTACTTTGTCGGTAGTCATGAGAAGTTCGCTTGCTAACAGAACGTAAATATGCTGCCCAGAAACCTTGTGAATAGTTCAGATTTTTTTTACTACACTAACAAGGTTGAAATATAGACTTTGCCTACAGCATCTCCTTAACAGTAATGTTAACAAAATGACAGCATTCATATGACAAAGAAAAACGAATTCGGTCACTCAAGACTGTGCCACAGCAACCAGTGTAGGCTACTGTCCTACAATAGGCCTACTCGAAGCAGATAGCTTTGTCTGATGGTCGAGTGGGTTAATGCACGTATTTCCAGAACAGGTCTGCAACTTTCAGGCAGTTCTGAGTTCGAATCTAGGCAGGAGCAGAGCCATATAAAAGGCCTATTGTTATCATTTTTGCAAGGTGTTGCTCCTGGCAATACTTGTTAATAAGGCGTTTGGTGATTCATTGATAGCTGTTTTTGGGACACGTTAAACATTCTTTATAATGGCGCATACGGGGAGTAAAACGACTGTTCTGGCACTGTTACAACTGTAGGCTACAATGATTGCAATACAAAAAATATGCGGCGTGTTAGTTTAGTTAGTTTTGTGATGTTTTGCACTTTTGCCTCATGTGTTTTCAGGTTTGAGGGTTTTTTTTGGCAAGATTGACCTTGGTTAGACTCTGCATATTATTTGTTATTTCTCCGTATGGAAAATAAAGTCAATTTTCGACACACGTCTGTTATTAGTTCAATAACAAGTGTTGCTTGTTAAAACATGTGACTAGTGAAACTCAAATGATTTTAGCCAAAAGCCAAAAAATGTTAGAGAGAAGGAGAGACGCCGGTGCAGCTCTTTAGTAAAAGGTGCAGAACATTATTAAACTTTGACTAACGTTTCGATGTTCGTTAGTCAAAAACATCGACACATCGAAACGTTAGTCAAAGTTTAATAATGTTCTGCACCTTTTACTGAAGAATAAAGAAAATTAAGAAGACATCTGAGCTGCACCGGCGTCTCTCCTTCTCTCTAAAACAGGGATGTCAAACGAATACATATTGATCAGTTGTTAACTAATACTGTAGGCATAGAAGTTGCATTTGAAAATGTTACTGTTGTAGGCTGTTTGTTTTTTTTATTTCAGCCACACTGTTTTAAAGTGGTTAGGACCATTATTTCACAGCAATTTTGAATAAGCCATACTGCAATAGCCTACCGATTTCATGGTTGCACCATGCACATGTTCGCCGATTATGTGGCCCTCAGTAACCTATATATTCAATGATGTGGCCCTCTATGAAAATGAGTTTGACACCCCTGCTCTAAAATATCTGTCCTGGCCTGGTTGCAACGGATTGTGGCCAAACGACAGAAGCGCGGAGAACCCTCCTTTGTCTACCAAAAAGTGTTACTTTGTGCCCAGCGGCCCCCCACTGCTTGTGAAAGAAGGGGTGGGGAGGGGGCTTAACGTGAAAAAGCTTAATGTCCCAAAACGGCAAAGTCATAATGGTAGGCTACAGGAAGTGGGGGGAGGGTATGGGATGACCTGGGCCCACTTCCCCGAAAGCATCTTAAGCCTAAGAGCGTCGTAAAGTCCCTCTTACGAACGTCTTAAGATTTGCCGACTGTTTCCCGAAACCATCGTAGCTTAAGAGCATCGTGAAAACACTCGTAGATCTACGAGTGCTCCAGAGTACTCGTTACCGGCTAAGAGCGTCTTAACAGTACTTCTCACTGAGGTCACCAATACATACCAGGACATACAGAGGAATTACAATTTAGAATACATAATCCAATTTACGTTCCCATTCTTTATTGTGTTTACTTGTGATGAATCAGATTTTAGCGTGCAAAATAGCCTACATTTAATGGTCATAATAATGTGATGAAAAGCGGACAAAAATGCAATCAAGTGATGAAACGAGACGTTGCCAGAATAGTTTGACATTATCTTTGCTAAGTGAATATTTTATTAGGCCTATGAGGTAAAAAGCAGAGAAAGCAACATGTGGTTTAGTCTGTAGCCTACTGCATCAAAATCTAAGCCTACACATTTCCTCTCTTTCTTACTCGACTTCTTTCTTATCTTCAAACGTGTTCTTAAGTGGCACCGCGAAAAATTATTGCATGGTGCAACAATCTAATCTTAAAATAATTAAAATGATTTATGTCTCTGTGTGGTATATAACCTACTTGGGATCCTTACATGCAGATGTCAAAGTGTTTCTATTTTCGTATTGATGTGAATTAATGTGTAGATCCGAAGTTTAAATGGTAGGCCTATAGCTGTGACGTGCAGTCACCAGACATCACCGTCAAATCAGAGGATATTTCAGAACTATTAACGTGGACAGCTCCCCTTAAGAGCATCTTAAGAGCAGTGCATGCGCGTTCACGCTACAAGCATGTTCGGGAAACAGTCGGAAAAAACAAACGAACGATCGTAAGATGAATCGTAGAAAACCCTCTTAAGAGCGTGTCTCCGTCGTTATCGGGGAAGTGGGCCCAGAGCCGTCTTCGCTGTGCTATTCAGAAAGCATCTTCTATTGTCTTTCCAGGCGCACACAGCTCGTTATAGCCTATCGAGTGCCTTAACAGATAGGCTCTGCTCTTGGGTTTGGCCTCACAGCAAACTCAACCCTCTTGTTGCTTGCAGTTTGTTCAATAAAGCGATGCAGATTACATTATTTATTTCTGATTAATTGCGTCTTTTGCAACATCTGCTTGTTAGGCTGGGCTACTGTCAATGTCCTGTACAGGTAAATGTTCAACAATTGCTGGTGTAGGCCTACAGGCTATAATCAATTAGGGACTGTTCATTATTTATTTAAGGGGCTACTGGAGGAGTTTTGGGAGCGTTAGTCAAAAAAGACGTGACCCTCCCTCGCCAGCAAGAAATTTTGTCTATGACCCTCCAAAGTGATTGAGAAAAAACGCATGACCCTCCCCAGTCCCAACAATTTAGGCTATTGATGCCTTCTGTAGGCTACTGGGTCAATTTGGGAGCTTGCATGCTACGACTCCTTCCTTTTGGCCAGTTTGCAGGTAGCATAACGTCTTTTTCAATTCATAGAAGGGAGAGCCCAGTCTTTTGTGTGACATTGAGGTGCGCAAATAGTTTTTAATAGCCTGTTCAACTTCGAAAAGCTTCGTTCACCCGATGCCAGTCACTGATCGCAATTTCAAATTTCGGGAAGCTTCGTTTTTCAGTCATCTTTTTAAGTGTTAAGTGCAGTAGGCCCCTATCTGCCCCCTTTGGAATTATATCTAGAGCCTATTATAAGGTCCAGTGCGTTATGTCCTGGGATTCGGACGTGATCAAAAAGAAAAGAAAAAACACTTGTTGCTTTGATATCTTTTTCGTTGGCGTTTGAACGTCGGCAAGCAGGCATGTTGCGGTTGCAATTTAAGTGAAATTTCTACAGTAGGCCTACAACATGCAACATGCTTGTTAGGCTGGGCTACTGTCAATGTATTTGTACAGGTAAATGTTCAACAATTGCTGGTGTACAGGCTATAATCAATTAGCTAAATCATTTGTCTAGCTGTTTAAAAAAAATCGTGCTACATTCAAACACAAAAGGTGCTTTGATATCTTATTCGTTTGAACGTCGGCAAGCAGGCATGCTGCGGTTGCAATGAATGAGGATAATTGGTTTTATCTGCGGATTTATTTTTGCATTATTTTGAATATGACTCGCTCCAGTCTCAACAGTCTACTTTTTCCACACGCATCTAAGTTCTAAACACACATCCCTTTCTCTCTCTCCATCCCTGCACACGGGGCTTTCTTAAAGGAGCTGCACCATTTTACAACAATTGCATCTGCATTTTCATATTAGAATGTTTTGCCAAGTGTAAGCTTAAACTACCGTGATCAATTTAAGTTCCCGTGCCCCCGCTGAAAGTCTCATGCGCTTATCGTTACACTATCAAATCTATAAGTAACCGTGACAAATAGGGTATAAGATATATAAACTCACGCTATTGTATTATCATATATGTTTGGTAATGGCTCAGCTTTCTCTGATTGTTCTACTGACTTGAAAACTGCATCATAGAAGCAGTAAGTCAGATCGCATCAAAAATAGTAGTGGCAGAACTCCAAAGTGACACCTTGTGGTTGTTTGTGTCAACTGCAGTTTGTGCCATTTCTGCTGAGAAAATGGGGTGCGTGATTCCTGAAGGAACCCGTCCAAACTTAACTGGGACCCACTGTATGGTGGCCCGCATCAAATTCAAGGCTCTAACGCTTGCCTACAAAGTAGTCTCCGGTTCTGCTCCCACCTACTTGAATGCCCTTATAGACATACGCTGCCTCCAGACCGTTGCGTTCCTCAGACGAACGACGGCTAGCTCTACCACCGGTACGCTCAGGCCAATCCAAACTTTTCTCATCTGTTGTTCCTCATTGGTGGAACACACTGCCAGTTCCTACAAGGGCAGGGTCATCCCTCTTCATCTTCAAAAACCTCCTGAAGACCCAGCTCTTTAGAGAACATCTCCTCTCATAGCACCACTTACAACAAATCTTGCTGATACCAGCACTTACCAGCCGTCTTGAACTGACACTCAACTGTTAAAAACAGCACTCACTGATGCACTTATTCTTACTGTACTCTACTGTTTTTTAAATTGTCCTAAAATGGTTAAGAATTACTTTAAAACTTAATATGTTACCATGTTGTTAGTCGCTTTGGTTAAAAATGTGTTGGCCAAATGTAATGTAATGTAATGTAAAGCGATATTTAGCGGTTTGTTGTGGTCGGTACCGATACGATAAGCGTTATTTAACGGTTTGTTGTGGCTGATACAATAAGCGATATTTAGCGGTTTGTTGTGGCTGATACGATAAGCAATATTTAGCGGTTTGTTGTGGCCGGTACTGATACGATAAGCGATATTTAGCGGTTTGTTGTGGTCGATACGATAAGCGATATTTAGCGGTTTGTTGTGGTCGATACGATAAGCGATATTTAACGGTTTGTTGTGGCCGGTACTGATACGATAAGCGATATTTAGCGGTTTGTTGTGGCTGATACGATAAGCAATATTTAGCGGTTTGTTGTGGCCAGTACCGATGTGATAAGCGATAATATTACTCTTGGAAAAAAACAATTGTGTGTGTGTGTGTGTAATGTGTGTGTTTGTGTGTAACGTGTGTGTGTGTGTGTGTGTATTAGGGTCTGCGTCCCAGCACTGCAGATGATAACAGGCCTGTGGTTGCCCCGCCACCTCAGCAGCTCCCAGCACACAGGAGACCACAGCAGGTGTGTGTGTGTGTAATGTGTGTGTGTGTGTGTGTAATGTGTGTGTGTGTGTGTGTGTGTGTGTGTGTTATGTGTGTGTATTTGTGTGTGTAATGTGTGTGTGTGTGTGTGTGTGCGTATGTGTGTGTGTGTGTGTGTGTAGGACTACCTCATGCAGCTACAGATGATCAGACAGCAGTACCAGGATGAGATTCGAGAGTTCAGGAGGAGAGCAGCAGCAGAGAAGGTGATACACACACACACATTTCTAGGGTTGGGTATCGTTTGGGTTTTATCCAATACCGGTGCTAAATCGATACTTTTTAAACGGTGCCGGTGCCGAATCTTTGTTTTTAAAATGTTTTAAATTAAAATGGTCTAAAGCATGAATTGTTTTTTTTTTATTGATAAGACAAATTTGAACATGCAATTGAACTGTTATATTCAATTTACTATCAATATCATTGCTCCTACGAATAATACATTTAAATCTTAAAACAGCTTGCCATGCATGCACACACAATGGTAAGCTCTGCTTTCAAGTTTACCCAGCGTAGGCGGTTTGCCATAAGGTATGGTAATACCTTATATAGAAATAGAAATGCCAGGTCATGGACAACGGCATTTGCAAGCAAGCTAATCTAACAGGGACTCTACTTTCCAGTTAATTCAGTGTGTTCCCAAATGCTTCAAGAAATTTCCTGTCTTAACCCATAACACGCAATAGTTTTGAACACGTTAGAGACTACATGTCGGTGTTGAAGTGTTTAGATTCCCAGCGCAAGCCTAGTAGGCATTTTAACAGCAACTATGGCTATGCGCTAACACCAGTCTGCTGAGTTTAATTAGCGATAACGTACGGAGATGGTTTCGTAGCCTCTTTGACAGCTCAGTGACATCTGGTATGTAACCTACATATTTATGTTTTTACCAGCGAACTTTTAACATGATAGGTTACGGGGACGCTGGCGAGACACGCCACTCCGTCTGGCATCATGTTTTTGTTTGTTTTTATGTAATGTTCGTAATTTTATGTAATGTTCTGTTATTTTTTTGTATTTATTTGTCAAGTTAAATGTTTTCATTTTATTTACGTTACTTTCGATAGTTGTTGTGTTATTCTTGGTCCTTTTTTC
>NC_063191.1:1253763-1368079 GCF_017589495.1 Alosa alosa
AAGGAGCTTGGAACAAAGTTGGGTTTTCTTCGTTTTCATTTTCTCTAGGCATATATGCTCAGCAAATATCAGCGAGCTCAGCAGGTCATGAAGGCTATCAATGAACAGAAAACAGTGTTGGCTAACAATTTATTAAATACTCCTGTTATTGTAGTCAACAATGTCGCTGTAGGCTACTGCCTTTTCAGCGCCTTCTGCTTATGATGATTCAGTCTTTTGAATTCCTTTGTCCTTGCGATGCGGTTCTAGGCTACATCAACGTGTCTCTTGCCGTTCCCTTCATGTGTTCCATCACAATGCTGTCTGCCCTCATGGACAGTAGCTCCGTGATGTCTGCATCTTTCCAGGTTGGAGATTTTCTGGACAGCACTATGCCACTCCATCATAACACTGGCATTTAAGTCAGATCTAACCACATGGACGCACAAAAGAAACGTCACCAACACGCCCTCTCACTAGGTGTGAATTTTAACCGCATGTTCTACGCCTCGTTCAGACACAGCACATTTACATAATGTCCAGAGGAAATACTGGGGTGGGGGTAGTAGAACAACCGGCTAAATTCGGACTTCCAAATGACCGGTTATGTCGTTCATATATACGGCCCCGTTTAACAATCGGCAGAACCTCCGGTCTTATACGTATGTCTGAAAGCGCTTACACACGCACGCACGCACGCACAGGTACACACACACACTCCAGCACTGGTACACACATACACACACGCCAGCACTGGTACACACACACACACACACACACAAGCCAGCACTGGTACACACACACACACACACACACACACGCACGACAGCACTGGTACACATACATACACACACACACACACGCCACCACTGGTACACAAACACACACACGCACGCACGCACACGCCAGCACTGGTACTGGTACACTGGTACACACACACACACACACACACGTGTTTAATTATTTGGTGCTGCATGTCTTTTCTTCTGCTGATTGAGCAGACAGACATGAAGTTGTCAATTCTATAATTTGACTATCAAATTTGACTGATTACCTGATCTGACTGTGTTTATTGCAAATGTCTTTATTCATCGAAAAGAACCCCTTGCGCGTTTAAATAAACACAAGCGAAGTTAAAAGGTGGATTGTTACAAAAGCTGAGCAATAGTTTGACATACTGTCCTCTTAAATATTATTTTTGAGTAAAATACTCATTATGCTGTTATCGATGAAGAGGTTGATTTCGGTTGGTTATTACATGATGCACCATATTGTCACATTTCGGTTGGTTATTACATAATGCACCATATTGTTACATTTCGATAAAAAAAAAAAAAAACGCAACACCCGCATTTTATAATAACAACCTTAATATGTAATAACTTACTACATAATGCGGCAAAATGTATTACATATTGCGTTCATGCAGTTTATTACATAATGCGGCAGTTATTACATAATGACGTGAAAATGTATTACATTTTGTCGAGTTATTACACAATGCGGTGTTATTACATAATATGTTGTTACAGTGTGTGTGTGTGTGTGTCTGTTCCAGGATGTGGAAGGAGCTTTAAGAGAAATACAACACCACAGACAGAAGAGGAGTCATAAGGTGCACACACACACACACACACAGACAAACAAACACACACCGTCACGCGACCCACAAGTAGTTAGTTAGTTAGTTTATTTGTCCTTACATAAGAAAATTTGTTTTCACACACCGTACAAGCCTCACAAACATGAAATACATAGTACACACCGTTACGGTTCTTCACCCACCACCCTGTCATCACATACCCCACCCACATAGATGTTAACAACACATGTACAGCACATATATCACAACAGCACATATCACATTACACAGATACAAACAGGAAAAGCATCACCAGTTGGCATTACAGAGGAATGAGGGCGGCACAGTGATCCATCACCGCTGTGGCCTGTCGTTCAGTGCTGCTATTGCAGAGGGCACAAAGCTTTTCCCAAAGCATACTCGCTTCCACCCCATAGCCCTGTGTCTGCGTCTAGATGGAAGCAGAATGAAGAAGGGATTGAGGGGGTGGGTGGGGTCATGAGCGATGGCCTGTGCTCTGTTCTTGGTGAGTGTTCTGTTGAGGTCTGATAAATTAGGGGTGGGGAGGCCTATTGCTTTGGCTGCCGTATGGGTGATGCGTGTGAGTCTGTTTCTGTTTGCAGCAGTTAGCATGTTGAAAAAGCAGGGAAGGCAGTAGAGGAGTATGGGCTGGACTATGCTTTTGTACAGGAGGAGCAGGTGACAGGGGGCAACAGAAAGGGATCTGAGCTTACGGATGGCATAGAGTCTCTGTTGACTGCGTTTTTGTATGTCTGGTGTGTTGCTCAAAGCTGAGTTTATTGTCCAGGGTGAGTCCAAGGTATTTGAAACAGTCCACTATTTCTACGGTGTCGTTGTTGATGCAGGTGGGGTTGTAGATTGTGCCAGGTGGTGTTCTGGTGTTGGTGATTACAAGTTCCTTGGTTTTACTGATGTTGAGCTGAAGTAGTTGTCAGTGCACCATTGTGTGAGGTGAGAAATGGAGTCTTGGTATGCAGATATGGAGTTATTGTCATTGAGAAGTGCAAGTACAGCAGTGTCATCAGAGTATCTGAAGTATGTGGTGATGGGTGTGGGACTGACGCAGTCATTGGTGTAGAGGGTGAAGAGGAAGGGGCTTAGAACACACCCCTGCGGGGCGCCGGTGTTAATTGTGGTGAGTGGTGATGTGACCGCACTTATCTTGACGGCTTGTGGTCTGTCACTGAGGAAGTTGTGGGTCCAGTGGATGAGGGTCGGGGGGACGTGCAGGTGGTGGAGTTTGTTGATCATCGGGTGGCGTTGGATGGTGTTGAAGGCAGAACTGAAGTCAATGAAGAGTAATCTGGCGAAGTTTGTAGGTGTTTCAAGATGTTGGAGGAGGGAGTGGAGGAGACATGCCACAGCATCCTCCGTCCCTCTCCTTGTAGGCAAACTGGTGGCTGTCCAGCTGTGGGCTGACAACTGGGAGGAGGGTTCTGAGGATCAGTTTTTCCAGGCATTTCATGATTATTGAGGTGAGTGCAACTGGCCGTTAGTGGTTGAGTTGGGAGGGGCGGGGTTTCTTGGGTATTGGTATAATAGTAGATGTTTTCCATAGCACTGGTACAGTAGCGGTTTTGTATGACTCGGCAAACAGTGAATAGATGATGGGGGAGAGCTCAGCTGCGCAGTCCCTTAGCACCCGGGCAAGGATGCCGTCTGGACCCGGAGCTTTCCCAGGCTTGCATCTCCTCAGCTGCTGAGTATAAACATCAGACACAATACACACACATACAAACACACACACACTAATATGCAAACCTGTGTGTTTTCCCAGAAAGGAATCAAGTTTGAGATTTTCCTGAATGACGAAACTGAAGATCATCCAGGAGAGAGAGAGGAGGAAGACAGGAGAGAGATGAAGGAGAGACAGAGGGATGGAGAGAAAGAGATGAAGGAGAGGAGCGATAGAGAGAGAGAGGAGGTAAAGAAACAGCACTCAGGGTTCCTGCGCAGTGTGGGAAAGAAAAGAGGAAATTTGTATTTTGTATTTTATCATTTACAAAAAACTCTTTAATGTCAGTGAAAGCAGCATTTTATATACAAACATAAACACAAACAAACACGACCTCACAAACAAACACAAACAACATATACACAAACAAACCCAACCTCTGGGCTGCGCAATCGCTGACGTCCTTTAAAAGTTGAACATCTATAACGTATAGGCCAATAATGTATAACGTATATATAACGTATATATAACCAATGAGCGCAAAATAGGAACATTTTGCTCCAGGACTCCAGAGCCAAGCAGTGGACTTTATGCACGGAGGCTCTTTAGCTCATTTGTGTCAGGTGGAGCGCTGTGTTGTAACTGGGTGTCAGGTGGAGCGTTGTGTTGTAACTGGGTGTCAGGTGGAGCGTTGTGTTGTAACTGGGTGTCAGGTGGAGCGTTGTGGGTGTCAGGTGGAGCGTTGTGTTGTAACTGGGTGTCAGGTGGAGCGTTGTGTTGTAACTGGGTGTCAGGTGGAGCGTTGTGGGTGTCAGGTGGAGCGTTGTGTTGTAACTGGGTGTCAGGTGGAGCGTTGTGGGTGTCAGGTGGAGCAGTGTGTTGTAACTGCATCTTCTGAATTGATTATGTGTTGAATCTATCTAAAAGCTAAACCATTGTTTGCAGATACATGTGATATATTGTGTAGCATTGCTATTCTACATCATAGCTAGTAGATTATATGCTTGCGTAGCATTGCTATTCTACATAAAAGCTAGTAGATGGTATGTTTGTGTAGCATTGCTATTCTACATAAAAGCTAGTAGATGGTATGTTTGCGTAGCATTGCTATTCTACATGAAAGCTAGTAGACGGTATGTTTGCATAGCATTATTCTACATAAAAGCTAGTAGATGGTGTGTTTGCATAGCATTATTCTACATAAAAGCTAGGAGATGGTATGTTTACGTAGCATTGCTATTCTACATAAAAGCTAGGAGATGGTGTGTTTGTGTAGCATTGCTATTCAAAGCTAGTAGATGGTATGTTTGCGTAGCATTGCTATTCTACATAAAAGCTAGGAGACGGTATGTTTACGTAGCATTATTCTACATAAAAGCTAGGAGATGGTATTCTTTAGGAGATGTAGCATTGCTATTCTACATAAAAGCTAGGAGATGGTATGTTTGCATAGCATTATTCTACATAAAAGCTAGGAGATGGTATGTTTGCGTAGCATTCCTATTCTACATAAAAGCTAGGAGATGGTATGTTTGCGTAGCATTATTCTACATAAAAGTTAGGAGATGGTATGTTTGCGTAGCATTGCTATTCTATATGAAAGCTAGTAGATGGTATGTTTGCGTAGCATTGCTATTCTACATAAAAGCTAGGAGATGGTGTGTTTGCGTAGCATTAGGGCTGGGATGGTAACCGCATTACCGTAATACCACGGTCACATGACGCCTACCGCCTCGTCACTGCCATCACCACAAAAAAAAAATATGTGAAACATCGGCCTGCACATAGTGTGTAATATCATGATGTGTAATGTGAGGAACCATCTTATTGGCCTGCACATAGTGCGTAATATCATGATGTGTAATGTGAGGAACCATCTTAATACATGGATTCAAGGTTTTCAAAACAAAACTTCAAAACTTATCATCAATAGATGAAGCAAACCCGACCTTTTGTGTTTGTGTTGGGAAGCGCAATGTTCCAACATTCCATTTGACACAAAGACGTTAGCCTTGAAAAGCTGTGAAATTTGGCCAGAAAGTCCAAACACACACCAAATATAAACACTTCAAGGTAAAAACACACACTAATAGTGTCAATCATTGACATTTTCTTTTAATTGTTTGTGTTACATTTTTGTTATCATTTAAATAAATGTTAGCCTATATAATTGTATAATTTAAGTTTAATCACAATCATAACTAAAACAGTATTTGTATGCATGTAATATATATTTGGGGGAAGGGGGTAATTTTGTTATTGCATATCCTTCAGAAAATGGTTAGTTGCGCCCCTGCACACACACACACACACACACACACACACACACACACACACACATTTCTCTACCCCAATAGCCTGTACCTGTTGTTTTATTGTTCAACTGTTTCTACTTTTCTTGTCATTTATCAACATTGTGTGTGTGTGTGTGTGTTGTGTGTGTGTGCAGGTGGATCCCTTGAATCAGACTCTGATGTTTCATGCTGGACAGAACCTGAGACAGAAGATATGTGGTCTGGATGGAGAAAGGGAGGAGAGAGGGGGAGAGAGAGGAGAAGAGAGAGAGAGAAAGGTGTGTTTGGCCCAAAGAAGTTCCACACACTTTGCTTAATGCTCTCGCCCTCAAAGACCTGACTACCTGCTCCAGCAACACGACAGGTGAGTTACACACACACACACTCTCACACATGCACACACTCTCACACACGCACACACTCACACACTGTCACACACACTCTCACACTGACTGTCACACACGCACACACTGTCACACACACTCTCACACAGTCACACTGTCTGTATGTGTGTGTGTTGCAGATGAGCTCTTGGAAGGAGAGGAGGAGTGTGTGTTTGAGAGAAGACACTGGCGAGATGGACCCCCACACACACTCTTACAGGCCCTGGCCCACGCACCCCTCACACACTCCTCCACCCTGGGGTCAGACTGCACAAGTAGGTCACACTCACACTCACGCTCACACACACACACACACACACACACACACATCACTCACACACACACACATACATCACTCACACACACACACTCACACTCACGCACACGCACAAACACACTCACACACGCACACAAACACAAACGCACTCACACACATGCACACACACACACCACTCACCAAAGCCTTCACAGTTAAACAGAATAAAAGGGGAAAAGACCCCACAAATATTCACTCTCCCTTTCTCTTTGCCTCCTTCTCTCCCTCCATCTCTCTTTTCTCTCTCTCCCTCCCTCGTTCTCTCCCTCCCTCCATCTCTCTTTTCTCTCCCTCCCTCCATCTCTCTTTTCTCTCCCTCCCTCCCTCCCTCTCTTTTCTCTCCCTCCATCTTTCTCTCTCTCCCTCCATCTCTCTTTCTCTCTCTCCCTCCCTCTTTTCTCTCCCTCCCTCCATCTGTGTGTGTCAGTGAGAGTGGGGGATAGAGCTGAGGAAGAGGATGAGAGGGGAGGGGAGGAGGAGGAAGAGGAGGGTGTCTGGGAGGAGGATGAAGATGACCTGGATGAAGATCGTTTGGAGCCCACAACTGATGATGATGATGATGACGACGACACGTGAGTCTACGGAGCCACACACACACACAGATACATACAGATACACACACACAGGCGCGCGCATATATATATATATTAGGGGTGTAAAGATTAACCGATACGTATTGTAGTGGCGGGCCACTCTTAGCTGGGATGTATTGCTTTGCTTCTTTGACAAGCTATCCAAAAAGAGAAACTTAAAATTGTACCTTAATACAGGTGGATGAGATGGGATTCAAGCAGGTAGGTGAACAGGGCAGGTAAGCAGGGCAAGGCAGGCAGCAGGCAGGTAAGGAGGTTGGTAGTAGCAGGCAGATAGGCAGGCAAGCAAGCAGGCAAGCAGGTTGGTAGTAGCAGACAAAGCATGGACTCAGTAATCCAACAAACGATTGGTAAGTGGTTGGAAAATGATGGTTGAAAAAAGCACAACTTAAGATCAAAAATAATGTCCAAAAGGTATTCAATAGTAATCCAATAGCAATCCTATAGCGATCCAATAGCGATTGTAAAGAACTGTATGCTCAATACATTCCAACAGCTTGTTCTCTGTTCTAGGTTTTTTGGGGTCAAAGGTGAGAGGCGGCCATCTTTAACTTCAAAACCTTTTCACCGCCTGTCAAACTAAAAGTACCTACAAAATAAAGGACCCCAAATCTAACAAATATACCAGTGCTCCAATAGCACACTAATTTAAATGAACATGAACTCAAAATGGCTCCTACATAGCCGGCCCCTTATAGCTACTGCAGGAAGCAAACTATAACTAACTAAATGTAATTTTCCAAGGAGCAATATATTATCCACTTAAACTCAGTATACATTATTCACAAGAATAACTGAGTGCAAAGATTCAGTGTATGCATCTGTATGACAGTGTGTGCACGTGCGCAAGTTCATTCAGGTCTCACTCAGCTTTAGGTTGCTGGCCTTCTACTAGCAAGCAGATCTTGCTGACAGGTCTTTCAAGCTGGCTTGTTTTGGTTTGAAGCCGTACACTGCGGACCAAGCCTTTGGAGTCAGGGAAGGCTTCAGTGACTCTAGCCAACATCCACGATCCTCTTGGCGCCGTGCTATCGGCTACTAGTACGATGTCTCCTGGACAGAAGTTGCGTCTGACACGAGACCACTTTTGCCGTGTTTGCAGAAGAGGAAGGTACTCTCGGACCCAGCGTTTCCAAAATAAATCGGCAATGTACTGGATCTGCCTCCAGCGACGTCTGGCATAAAGATCTTCCTTCACGAACAAACCTGGAGGTAGAACAGACTGCACCTTAAGCTGCAGTATATGATTAGGCGTTAACGGCTCCAAGTCATTGGGGTTGTCAGAAATAGTTGTGAGTGGACGGCTATTGAGAATGGCCTCAACCTCACACATTACTGTCTGAAGGCCTTCATCATCCAGATACTGCTGGCTGGTGACTGACCGTAAGGATATGGGAGAGGCTGATCATGCGAATCAGCCTCTCCCATATCCCTCCATAATGGGCACCATGGGGAGGGTTAAATGTCCATTTCAACCCCTTCTGGAGAAGACTCTTTTCAATTTGTTGCATGTTCCAAGATTTCAAAGACTCCTTTAGTTCCTTTTCAGTTGCAACAAAGTTCGTTCCATTATCTGACCGCAACTCAGACACTGCTTCCCTTCTGGCAATGAAACGTCTGAATGCATGAATGCAAGAGTCAGTATCAAGTGAATGTGCAACCTCCAAGTGTACAGCACGGCTGGTAAGACATGTGAAAATCACACCGTAAATGTTTTACAATGCTGCGGCCTCGTTTTACCTCTAGTGGCCCAAAATGATCAACCCCTACATGCGTGAAGGGCGAAAGGTCAGGGGTCAACCGGTCAACTGGCAAGTCCGCCATTTTCTGTTCACCTGCATTCAACTTGACTCTTCTGCACATGGTGCATTCATAAACTACCTTTCTGGCCAGAGAGTTGGCGCAAGGAATCCAATATCTTTCTCTGAGTTTGGAGAGCATGAAGTTTCTTCCACTCTGTCCAACTTCTTGATGGATGTGCTGAAGTAAGAGTTTGGAAACGTGATGGTCTTTAGGGAGGATAGCAGGGTGTTTCTGCTCAGTGGGCATTGCCATTTTACTCAGACGCCCACCAACCCTCAAGATGCCATTGGCCAGAAGAGGATCTAACCTATAGATGGAGCTGTTTCTGCTTACATTTTGCATGCTTTTCTGCCAACAGGCTATTTCTTGTGGGAATCCCTGCCTTTGGCAAAACTGTAAGATTGTGACTTCAGCATTCTCTACATCACTGATTGATAGGACATATGGACCTGTCTTTTCATGCTTTCCTTTCGGTCATGATATGTCTGTTTAAATCTTTCTTGCCATTCTTAGACAATTCCAGCAGAACAGACTTGAACCTCAGGAACCATGCCACAGCTTTCTTGAGCCTCATCCATGTCGAGAAATAATTCATGAGGTAAGTAGTAGCGTCACAGTTTTCCTTCACAGCAACATTGACAGTGATAACTCCTTTTCTTAATTCAGGGTCATCTTGAGAGAGGATGGGTTCAGATGGAAGCTCTGGCCAGCAATGAGATGGTTCCTTTAGAAAGTCTGGGCCACTGATCCATGTTGTTCTTTTCAAGAAGGTGTTGACATGAAGCCCCCGGGAGGCGTAATCAGCGGGATTGAGTTTCGTGCCTATTTACTTCCATTGGGAGACATCTGACGCACTTCTGATGACATTAACACGGTTTGCCACAAAGGTTAGGAATCTTCTGCTTTCATTCCGGATGTACATCAGAACAGTCATGCTCTCTGTCCAAAACAGAGACCTTTCCAATTCCATATGCAACTCCTCAGATAGCATCTTATCCATGCGTACGGCCAGAACTGCAGCAGTGAGCTCCATCCGTGGTGTGGTCATCAGTTTTAAGGGAGCAACTCGGGCCTTTCCCATTATAAAGGTGACGTGGACCTTGTTGCTGCTGGTCAGTCTAAGGTAGGTAACTGTGCCATACCCGAGGTCACTCGCATCACAGAAGTGGTGCATCTGTGCTGTTTTGACATCTCCAAAGTTGTCTGATACAAGACATCGGTTGACCTTGAACTCCCTCACTCTTGGAAGATCTTGCCACCATTGCTTCCAGGCTTGAGCATGGACCTCTGGCAATTCTTCATCCCATCCAATGTTCTGCTTGCATAACTCTTGCAAGATGTGTTTTGCCGGAAAGGTGAGAGGTGCAAGGAATCCAAGTGGATCATATATAGAACTGACCATGGACAGAATCCCACGTCTGGTCACCTGGAATGTGAAAGTGTCTTCCTCAACACACCATTGCACACCCAGAGCTCTTTCAACTGGCAAGTCTTCTATGTCAAGGTCAAGATTCTTTATATCTTTGGCCCTCTCAGGCTCTGGAATAGAGACCAAAACAGCTCTGTTGTTACTAATCCATTTGTTCAACTTAACCCTTTAGGCGCCAGAGGTTTTTTTTTTAAACGTTCGATTTTGACATCTTCATTTCAAAAGGCTATATCTTAAAAGTGATGAGATAGAGACTTTCTGTAAATTAGAGAAATATTAAGGATGACCCAAAGTTTATGTAGAGATTAAATGTACATTAAGGTTCAATTTTCATGAAAAGTCGCATGTTTGAATGATAAAATGCACCACTTCTTTTCCCCCAAAATGTCCCTCACCTTCTGTATGCTATATTGGACAATACTGAATGCTCAGGTAAATAGTAAGTAGTAAACAAACTGTATAAATCATTACTAATAAATGGCAGAAACAAACCAAATGCATGTAGCGGTAGGCTGGCCTTTTGCTGTAGAGATTTTCCATTTACTACATACAGTAGGCACTCTGATTCCATGTATGGGGCACATATATATTATTCAGATGACACACAAACACAAGTAGACAAGACCTGTTTAGTTCAAAAGCTCACTTGCCACGGCAAGGCACAGATCAGGAGTGAGATGACGAGACAAGACAAGAGACAATGTTAGTATTTTTTTTCTTTTTGTTGTTTTTTTCTTAGCTGACAAAGACACACACATCACAAGGACATGAACACACAAAAAAGAACATGTCCTAAATGGTCAGGGAAATAGATAATCAACAGTGTAAATCGTTACTAATAAATGGCTGACATTTTTTTTTTTTATGTAGCAGGCCTTTTGCTGTAGAGATAATGACTATCCATATCCATATCCTATCCATACAGGGCGGCATTCCCATCATCTTGTGATAGACTATGCATGGCCTAATGGCTCTCCTGCCCCGCGGTCACCACCTTCTGCTCCTGTTTGGCAGCAGCGTACAGATCTGCCTCATTTCAAGGCCGAGTGGAGAGAATTTGCGCAGCTCGACTAGGCCTACTGTCATTCTCATTTGCGACTCCCCACACTGCCTCTACATTCCCCCTAACTGTCCTATGAGCACTTCAACCTCGCCTAACATAGCCAGTGGCATTAGACAAAGGCTCCACCACGCATACTGTCGCCATGACATGGAGAGGCACATGTTCAGAAGACAGAAGCTAGCGCTTATGGATATTAGGCTACCTCCAGCCTCGTTCGCCACACCACTAACACCCTGCTAACTTCCTGATGAACACCAACCCATGAAACATTATTCCCACCAGTGTGATTCAACTTGTGCTTGGGTTAAACAAACTCTCACTTTGTCCAGCTGCATCATTGAAGGCAGGGACCTCACTAAACGAATCACCGCTATTTTCTGAAGGCAGATATTCCCCTTCAGAATCAGGGTCCATGAATAGAAGACCCAACACTTCATTTCAGGTAAACTTTTTGATGCCAGTAGACGATAATCTAATGCAAATACTCGCTAACGTTGACAATATCGCTCTGACAAAGTGGCTCACACGCACACTAGCTCCGGTATTTCACGCACTGATTCAATGCGCTGTAGTTAGAAAGTTTTGTTTAAAGCATGTCGTTTTTTCGACTCGGGGATGACGTATGACTTGTCTGCCATCTAGTGGAGTGGAGGTCGAACGAAATATGACACCCTATTTGACTAAATCGGCCGTTTTATTCAGTACCGCATCTTGTCGAGTAAACTCGACCGTGGCGCCTAGAGGGTTAAAGCCTCCAGTTGCACAGAGTAACTTTAGCTCCTTACAAAGTCTAATAGCATGGCCCTCTGTGATTTCAACAAATCGTCCACATAGAAGTTGTTCTTGACTGTGCTAGTTGCATCAGCTGAGAAGCACCCTTTGTTATCCTCAGCTGTCCTCTTCAAAGCATAACTTGCACCCTCAGCTGTCCTCTTCAAAGCATAACTTGCACAGTTAGCTGATGACGTTGCACCAAAAAGATGTACGACCATCCTGTACTCTTTCAGTGGTTGACTGACGTCCCCATCTGGCCACCAAAGGAAGCGCAGGAAGTTCACATGATGAGATGGGACCTTTACTTGATGGTACATTTTTTCCACATCAGCCATGATGGCAACGTTGCCAAGACGAAAACGGACTAAGACCCCGATTAAGGTGTTCGTAAGATTGGGACCTTGAATGAGTTCAGTGTTCAGTGAGGCCCCCTGATAAGCTGCAGAGCAGTCAAATACCACACGCAAGCTCCCCTTCTTTGGATACCATTTTCCTGTATCAACTGGTCTTGGGGTACAAGTTCAGCATGTCCACTTGATAGGACCATTTTCATAAATGCCCTGTACTCCTTGTGAAAGTCATCATTCCTTTGAAGCTTTCTTTTTAAAGCCAACGCCCGTTGCTCTGCCATGTGATGGTTGTTTGACATCATTGGATCATCCTTCTTGAATGGCAAAGGCAATTGATAATGTCCAGTGACTATTTCAACAGAGCTGTCCAGCCACTATTTCAACAGAGCCCTAACCCTAACCCTAACCCTAATCCATTATCTGCATGAATTTGTGGTCCTCCACTGACATTTGTTTCTTTTCCTCAAAACTCTTTTCTGGGAAATCATGGTCGTATTGCTGAATCAAAAGTTCACTCAGGTTATCAACAGAAATCCGATGTGCATGAACATATTTCTGACCTTGCTTGTTGATGCATGCATCCTCAGTGTGGAGAAGTCCATTCACCACCCAACCTAGCAGTGTTTTAACAGCAAAGGGTCCATTACCCTGGAGAATTATCAATAGCCAAGGTTCCATCAATTTGGGTGCATTTATCCCAATGAGAAGGTCAAACCCAGCGCTAATTTTGGGTATTTCAACATCTTGAAGGTAAGGCCATTTTCGAATATCTTCTCGTCTAGGAATGTGTTCCTTGTTGACTGGAATTTCCTGCTGAGTGTAAACTTCAGGTAATTTTATGAATTCCTTTCCTTCCAGGCTACACACTTCCAGGCCCTTGACTACCAGGCTGTTAACAGGTTTCTTTTGCCCCATAGTGCGCAGAAGTATTTGCTGATGCTTTCCATTTGCATTCAGGTTCCTCCTAAGTTGTTCTGTGCAAAATGTTGCGGAACTCCCTGGGTCAAGGAAAGCGTATGTCTGGACTACATGATTTGAATTATTTAATTTCACTTGAACTGGTATTATTGCAAGTGTACAATGTTTGTCACTACAGTCAAGTCCCTCTGTTTTCAGTGAAACCAACCCGCTGCTCACTGCCCTTTTGTCTGAAGGACCTGCATTACTCAGCTCTTTCATTACATTTTGAGGTATGTGCAAGATGGTGGGATGCAACTTTGAACAAACTGAGCAGGTTTGTCTGTTTTTGCAAGTCCGACTCATGTGTCCTTTAGCAAGACAACCAAAGCAAACACCTTTCGTCTTTAGCAGCTCAACTCGTCCATTGTGAGACTTCTTCATCAGCTCTTGACATGACGCAATCTCATGCTACAGACTGGACAGAGTTTTGATGAACTGTTTTTGGGCACATTGGACACTTGCATTGTGCTCTCTGTGCTGCCCTTTGGCACAACTGCCACTGTTGTGACGAAACTGCTCCCTCTGCTCTTCTGCATGGAACTCATTGGCTTGCTACTGTTAGCGGCTGCTTTTGGTGATCTTCTGTTTGAGGAGCTGTCTTGAAGGTTACCAAAGACCGGGTCTTGTAGAATCCTGGCCTGCCTTTCCAGGAAGAGGACAAGGTTGGCAAATGTGGCTCTTGCTCCTGTTCGTTCCCTGATGTCAAAAGCATGTGATCTCCATTTTTCTTTTACTTTGTAAGGCACCTTGGAGATTAGAAGCCTCAGGTTTAATGGAAGGTTCAGTTCATCCATGTACCTTAAGGTACGCATTACATTACAGCATCCATGGAGGAAAAGAGCGTAACTGTGCAGAGCTTCGCCGTATGTCTGATGGGATATTGTTCCAATTTAAGGCTTTATCCATATAAGCATTAGTGATTTTAAATTCATCCCCAAAATGAAGTTCCAATAGCCGTTTTGCCTCTGCATACCCTCTGTCTGCATCCATATGAAGGCAACTTCTGACCAGCTCCTTAGGTTGGCCAGAGGTGTATTGTTCAAGATTATACAGTCTGTCTTGGCTACTGCTGGTGTTCTCAATACAGTGTTCGAATGCCTGCATAAATGGTCTGAAGAGTTTCACCGTTAAACATGGTTAGGTGCCTAGTTGGAAGTAAAGTCATTTTCTGTTGCTGTGCAATAAGATCAGCAACAGCACCCAGGTTGCTAGTATCTGAGCTTACAGGCGCATGTGGAAAGGAAGTACCTGTAGCTGCTTGACTGGTTCGATTCAATTGTAAGGTCTGAACAGGCCTTTGTGGCCTCCGCGGCCTAGTATCCTGTGTTAAAACCTTTTGCAATGGTGTTTTGGGAACAGTAGAGATTCTGGCATATTCCACTGGTGAGGGTTCTGGATGAAGAGGTTCCTCAATTCTGTCATAATTGCTCTTCAGATACGCATTCATGCCATCTCCTGGTGATTCTGAAAGTTCTATCGACATGAGTTTAGAGTTAATAGATTCAGCATCAATGCTCTGCAACACTCGCACCTTTGCATTAGCTGCAGCCAACTCTGTTTCAAGTTCAACTCTTTCCATTGCATTTTGCACTTCAATTCTTAACATTTCCAAGGCATGTTTTTTCTTCAGTCCTTCAGTACGTTGCAGTAGAGCTGCCTTTTCTGCTTCAGCTTTTAAACGTGCGAAAGACACTGATGAAGATTTAGAGGCAGCACTGGCACCAGATCGTGAGGGTCCTGCTTCACTGGCACGTGCTGCCACATTGGATACACTGTCCAGAGGAGACACCACAGTTTTGGGTTCATGGCTTTGAGCACTCTTCCACATTTCTACCTCATTCAAGAATGTTTCAAAGGTTTGCATCTTTGGTTGGTACCACTCATCATCATCGTCGTCACTTTTCTTTTCCTCTTCCTCATACAGCACGTGCACAGATTGGTGCACATCTTTAAATTCGTCCAATGCCACATGGAGCTGTTCAAGGCCTGTGTCAACGGCTTCAATATTTCCACCTTTTAGTAATTCCTTTAATTCATTCATTCTACGTGTACACACACCAAGTTTTCCTCTGCGTGTTGCGCAAAGCTCTTTAAGTTTGTCATCAGCCATATTTAAGCTTAATAAACAACAAAAATATTATTTTCTTTTTCCTTTTCAAAAAATTAAACACAGCACAGTTGTCTTCAACTCAGTTCATTCTCATGGCTTCATTTACATATGCATGAACAATATGCATGACCATGGTCCGCTCCAGTAGCAAATCCAGTAACAATAATGCACTCCAATAGTGAATTTGAAAAGGTAAACGCTCAAAAGATCCAAAACTTTGTCAACTCCAAAGTATCAAAAAAAAACTTTTACGTTTCAGTCAAACAAAGGATTCCACAGGTTCCAAACAATTCAGTTGTGAAGCAGCGTAAGCGATTGCAAAGTTCTTTACCATTTGTAGTGGCGGGCCACTCTTAGCTGGGATGTATTGCTTTGCTTCTTTGACAAGCTATCCAAAAAGAGAAACTTAAATTGTACATTAATACAGGTGGATGAGATGGGATTCAAGCAGGTAGGTAAACAGGGCAGGTAAGCAGGGCAAGGCAGGCAGCAGGCAGGTAAGGAGTAGCAGGCAGATAGGCAGGCAAGCAGGTTGGTAGTAGCAGACAAAGCATGGACTCCAATAATCCAACAAACGATTGGTAAGTGGCTGAAAAATGATGGTTGAAAAAGGCACAACTTAAGATAAAAAATAATGTCCAAAAGGTATTCAATAGTAATCCAATAGCAATCCTATAGCGATTGTAAAGAACTGTATGCTCAATACATTCCAACAGCTTGTTCTTTGTTCTAGGTTTTTTGGGGTCAAAGGTGAGAGGCGGCCATCTTTAACTTCAAAACCTTCTCACCGCCTGTCAAACTAAAAGTACCTACAAAATAAAGGACCCCAAATCTAACAAATATACCAGTGCTCCAATAGCACACTAATTTAAATGAACATAAACTCAAAATGGCTCCTACACGTATCGGTATCTGTTTTTAACGTGTAAGATACGGCTACATCGATACGTGAAGCCCCGTATCGGAAAAAAACTGAAATGAACCGGTCGTTATATCGATTTACTTGTTATGAATCGGTTTGAATCAACGTTTTCTGCTCGCCCAGACTCTCATTTACGTTGCAAGCAGCGCGTTCATCCCACTTCCGGTTTTGAAACTATACGTGGTACGGAATTGTGGGTAATGCAGTTCGTTTTTGGTTACATTCATTGCCCAAAGTTGTCAAATGACCTCATTACCCATCTACTGCAACTTAAGCATGTGACAACTTGCACTCGGTCGGCTTTTGTTTTTCGAAATCCAGCGCGAAATTAAACACATAGCATTCCTAAACAGCAACGATAGTCTGTAGAGTAGCCTTACCTTTGATGAAGGGATTTTCTTAATGTTAAATAATAATTTGGCCCTTGCTGCTAAAACGATGCACAAATTATTAGCCAATGATTTTGTTCATATTCACTCAGACTTGTGGCATTATAGGTTTCTGCATTAGGTCTACTGTTGGAACAAAATAAGCCCAGAGAGTTCATTGATTTGTAGGCCTATTTTATTCTTGTAGAGTAGGCTAGGCTATATCAGAAAAGGCCAAGAGTTTCTTAAGCACTTTTATTTTGGTATTGTCTTACCTCAACAAGGCTACAGCTCCATGAAAACAATGGTATACTGTAACTCTATAAAATCTGTGAAAGATCTATAAAGTCTATAAAAATGTATTTTTATGTTGTATTTGGCTGCTGTGTTTGACTGAAATGTAGACTATTCTTTTTTCATTTCAATACAGTATATGAAACAAACCTCAGTTTAGATAATCATATTCACACATTTTTTTTTGCCTAATTGACAACCATGACCATGATAATTGATAATATAAAATTAATGTGCACCATGAGCAAATGCTAAAAAATCTTTCAGAATGCTTTTCATTCTTGAACTGCATCGAATTGCATCAAATCGTACTGAATCGTTTTTTATAAACATGTATCTTTTCTTGTAACGAATCGTGCCCATGTATCTAGATGCGAATCGTATCGTCTTTTACATGAGAGATTCACACCCCTAATATATATATATATATACACACACACAGAGAGACACACACACACAGAAACACACACAGACACACACACAGATACACACACACACACATTGGCATATATATTCACACACAAACACACACAGATATAGGCGTATACCCCCCACCCACACAAAAACAGAAATATTCGTATACACACACACACACACACAGAGATACACATATGCGTATACACACACACACTAATGTTTTTGTGTCTTGTGTTTATTGTGTTCGTTTGTGTGTGTGATTGTGTGTGCACGTGTGTATGTGTGTGTGTGTATATGTGTGTAGTGTGCGTGTGTGTGTGTGTGTGTATGTTTGTATGTATGTATGTGTGTGTGTGTGTATGTGTGTCTCCTTTTGTGTCTGTGCATGTGTGTGTGTCTCTGTGTGTGTGTATAATGTGTGTGTGTATGTGTCTGTGTGTGTGTTTGTGTGTATAATGTGTGTGTATGTGTGTTTGTGTGTATAATGTGTGTGTGTGCGTGCGTGCGTGTGTATGTATGTGTGTCTGTGTGTGTGTGTTTGTGTGTCTGTGTCTGTGTGTGTGTGCGTGCGTGTGTGTTCTCTGTCAGTAATTTTGAGGAGTCTGAGGATGAGCTGCATATGGAGGTGGCAGAGTCCATGATGAACCTCTTCACCCCTGATGATGGACAGAGCGAGGGAGAGAGAGAGGGAGAGGAGGATGGAGGAAGGAGAGAGGAGAGAGAAGGTGGGAGAGAGAGGAGAGAGGGAGAGGAGGAGGATTAAAAGGCTGGAGGATGAAGAGAGAGAGAGGAGTATGAAGAGGGAGAGAGGGAGGAGAGAGAGAGAGGAGGATGAAGAGAGAGAGGGAGGAGAAAGAGAGAGGAGGATGAAGAGAGAGCTGCAGGTGGAGGACAGACGTGTGGGGAGAGGAGGAGGACTGAGCAGACACCTCCACATGGACCCCCACCAGAGGGGCCCGACTTCCATCGTCCGTCCCCAGGGCCAGAGGCCCCTACTGGGCAGCAGCAGGCAGGCGAGCCCCAGGCTCTAGGCCTCTGCAGTTAGCTGCTGTGCTAACAATGGCTGAATGCTAGCCTCTGGTACAGCTACAAGCAATGCAGTTACGGGCGCATTGCATCAGTATCAATCCCTAAGATCCATATGTTTATGACTCACCTGTCTGTCATGCTAAAGATCTATATGTTTATGACTCACCTGTTAATCCTAAAGATCTATATGTTTATGACTCACCTGTCAATCCTAAAGATCCATATGTTTATGACTCACCTGTCATGCTAAAGATCCATATGTTTATGACTCACCTGTCATGCGTGTAACTTACGCTCATGTAGAATTTGAAAGATGTTTGCTGTTTGTTATGCCCATGGAGGTCCTCTGTTATGCCTCTGGCTGCCATGGTGACTGAACTGATTACTGGTTATCCATCCGTCAGTCTGTGAGTGCAGCTCTACATGCTTGTGTCCTTTATGTTTAAGGCTCTTCATTAAACTAATGTCCTTTATGTTTAAGGCTCTTCATTAAACTAATGTCCTTTATGTTTAAAGCTCTTCATTAAACTAATGTCCTTTATGTTTAAGGCTCTTCATTAAACTAATGTCCTTTATGTTTAAGGCTCTTCATTAACCTTCATTGCATGACGCAACATTGACCCTCCCGCTGGATGCTGCGTAGCGCAACATTGACCCTCCCGCTGGATGCTGCGTAGCGCAGCATGCTTTTTATTTCATGTTTCTAGGTGCTACAGAGGCTTAGATATTAAATTTTGGTAGACGTTGACAATCTATGTTTTCAGAAAACGCTCAGGAAATAAGGTTATTTAGTCTAGAATGCCATAGGATTCTATAGGCGTTTTTAGCAGGCATTTTAGGAGTAAATGGGTTAAACTAATGTCTTTTATGTTTAAGGCTCTTCATTAAACTAATTCACTATAACAGCTTCATGGACTGATCAGGTGCTCAAAGTCTTTGGGGGTCAAAGGTCAAGCCTGTATGGTGTCACAGATGACATACTGCTCAAACACATTGGGGTCAAAGGTCAAGATTGCATGGTGTCACAGATCAAAGATATATATAATAAAGGCTAGATGTCTCGTCAGATGAATAGGTCCAACACCACAGTATGAGAAACATCCCCATAACATGAATTGAGCACCACCATGCTTTACTGTCTTCAGTGTACTGTGGCTTGAGTTCGGTGCATGTGGGTCGTTGGACAAACTGTCTGCGATCCCCACCGTGATCGCCAAGTGCAACATGTGTTGTGCAACACACATACAAGGTCTAAACATGCGACAAACTGATAATCAGTAGGCTACAGAATATCTCATTGTTATTAAATATCCAAAAGAGAACAGTTTTGATCAGCTCTCAAAAGTTAGAAGTTAAGTGCACTGAAATACCATTCTAATAGTAAAAGTAATACCTTTACAAGAAGCCTATTGCCTATTTCATGAAATATTGATTTGGTTTATTTTTACATTTCATAAGACCTGGAGGTAAGACCCAACCCTCTCATATACTGTATAAATAGAAACCAATTTTCTATTATAGTCTATGGTAGTCAGTGTCAAATCAACACAATTGCTTAGAGATATGTGAAACCTGAGCAATCTTTAATGTGATTAAGGATCATAGCCTACTATGAAAAAAGATACTACCACAGAAGAGAGCGGTAACCTACAAGAATCTGATAACCAGAACAAGCTGGGCATCATCAACACTACAGTATCCTACTGTACAAATGAGTCACACACACATGCACACACACACTTTCCTTCTCCTCATAGTGTCTCTGTGAATAAAATCAGATCCTAGTTTCATTAAGATAGTATCAGGGTTCAGATGAAACTACATTTATTGAACTAAAAATATGAAATAATAGAATCTAAAAACAATAGGCCTACTAACCAATTAAAAACAAATTCAATGCATGTACTATTTAGCCTAGGCTACTTGGCTCTTTTTATGTTTCCATAGGTTTCACTGATGTTATATAGGCTTAGCAGGCACGTGCAGAGAAGGGGGGCTACAGGGGCTCTAGCACCTGCCCTTTTGCCCCTTTGATGTCCAAGTGCCCTTTTGACAAGACCCGTTTTTTACTTTTTAAAATTTGTAATACTTCCGCTAGTTCCAACGTGAATATTCGCTAAAATTTGTCTCATTAATAGTTTGTGAAATTAGAAATTTACAAAAATAATAATTTTCTGTGTTAATTGAAATGCCTTGCGGCCACCATTCCGTGACGTCATACATTCAGTGAACTCTCAGAAGGTGCACGCAGGTACAGTGCTGCAGGAGACGTTTGAGAGCACGGTAAGGTCACTTGGCAGTTAGCCTATCTGAACATGCAATAGTATTCAGCTTAGAGATAGAGAATAAAATGCTTAAAGTTGTTTCATGTTTAATGAAGTAGGCTATCAAGTCCGTTTTAACCATGTCATGGTCCATCCATTTCAATAACCTGGCAGCTTCGAAAATTTAAGGCTGAACGTTCATCACATATTCTGTTTAGGTTACTATGTTATAGTAGTGTAGTGTCCGAGGTAAGGCTCACTTAAGAACATGCACACTGATACGTAAATCTTTGGATGAGACAATGGCTCTCCGTTTAATGGCGGCTCACCACAACTTACAACAACGAGATCTCTCTCACACCGGAACTTCAACACCCCCCCAAACTTGTCATTACCATGGTAACTGATAATCAAAGCTGTTCTCATATTAAATGCTACATTCTTCCCCCCCATCAAGAAGGAACGTCCTCGTTTCTTGAGAAACGCAAATCAAAATAAAAAAAACACATCCTGCCAGCAACTCACATCCATTATACAATAACTTCAAAGTAATTATATACCACACTAAACTCCCTCCCCTTAAGGCTACAATAAAGCAGATCAGAACATCCTGCCCTGAGTATTGTGTAACCGAACAGACAGGGGGAAGAGAGAGAGAGAGATAGAGAGAGAGAGAAAATGTGCATGCACGCGTGTCGATGTGATGTCAGTCCATGACAAAGTCCCTCAATCTCTTCGGGAGCTGGACTACTCTTCCAGCCTGTGAGGTCCTCCCATCTATGGATGTGGGCGAGAAATCCGGCACTCACAGCAGGCTGGTCACCATCCAGATCCTCCCCGTGCTCCTGGAGGGCCGTGCTGGTGCTCCCCGGGTCATCCACAGGAGGTGCTGGGGGTCCGGCAGTCACAGGTAGGCCTCTGGGAGAGACAGGCCACGGTAAAGTGTACGGGCGCAGTCTGTTATAATGAGCTCGCACGAGGGGAGAGTTACCCTCTAATGGACTGGTCAGTTCATAGGTGACACCAACCTCACCAGAGACATCCAAACGTCCTTGCACTCTGTAAGGCCCCTTCCAATGAGGTGCCAACTTGAGACGGCTCTCTGTAGGACCTCATACGGACGGTGTCTCATGTGAACGTCATAGTGGGCTTTCTGACGCTCTTGTGCCACAGTCTGATTGTCTGTGGCTCTCTTGAACGCTGTTTCTAAACCTGCCCTGAGGGAGGCAGCAAAACTCCTCGGGCAAGTATTTCCCCAACTTGTCGCTGTCTGAGGACCAAGGAGCACATCGGCTGGGATCCTCGCTTCTCTGTCATGGGTGAGGTAGAAAGGGGTGAATCCAGAGCTGGCGTGCACACTAGTGTTGTAGGCAAAAGCGACCTGTTTCAGAAAAGAGTCCCACTCTCCTTCACAGGAGAGAAGGGTCTTCGCCAATTGGTCAATTAAAGTTCGATTCAGCCTTTCGACCATGCCACCTGAGCGAGGGTTGTATGGTGTAGTACGAGTCTTTTTTATACCTAGCAGTTGACACATGTTCCTGACTAGTTCAGACTCAAACTGCCTCCCCATATCTGTATGCAATGTCTCCATTACCCCATGTTCCATTACATACTCATTAAACAGACAAGAGGCAACTGTCATTGTTCACATATTTGGTATAATAGTCTTCTACAGCCAGCACTTATCTGTTTCCCCGAGATGTCACAGGCAGCTCTAAAATGTCAGCAGCCACCCGCTGGAAAGGTCTTACCGCCTGCGAGCTCATCAAAGGTGCCTGGTACTTAGGAACAGGTGACTTCCTCCTCTGGCATCCTCACACCACTTCCGTATGTCACGGTGCATGCTGGGCCAAAAGCACATGCGGCGTGCTCGTGCCAGGACCTTTTCGAAGGCCAGATGACCTACAAGTGGACCGCCATGCAGCTGGCGTGCTCGTGCCAGGACCTTTTCGAAGGCCAGATGACCTACAAGTGGACCGCCATGCAGCTGGCTCAAGAGCTCTGGGACCAATGCAGCTGGAATGACTGTGCTATCTGCCCAATTCCAGGTTGCTCCAGCATGCGGCATAACAGTCCATCGACCAAGGTAAGGGCTGGGAACTCACTCCACAACCGCCTCACAGTTAGAGGGGCCTTTTTCACCTTCCACCTCAGGGGCCTCTGGCCACTTTCCACCCATGACATCACTAAGCTGATATCAGTGTCGTTCCTCTGCATGTCCTTGATTGAAGTACCATCCTGAGACAAAGAGTACAACATAGGCAGGTCTGGTGTGGTGTCAGTCTCTGGCTGGGAATGCTGCTCACCTGCCAGTGGATTGACAGGAACCTGAGGTGGGGTGACCATTATACACGCAACAGGAAAATCGCTGCCAACGTCTGTTTGTGTTGCTGCATGAACGTTCATGGGAGGGGCCTGGCAGGCAGTATCACAGTAATCATCCGAAGGTCGCCGGCGAGACAGAGCGTCTGCATTCACATGTCGTGAGCCCTCCTTATGAACTATGACCCAGTCATAAGGGTCGAGCTCCAGGGACCACCTGGTGCGCCGTCCTGTCCTGTCATTAGCCAGGGAGAGATGTCGTAGTCCAAGCAGGGGCTTATGGTCAGTGACAATAGTAAACGCCTGGAGCCCCAGGTAATGTCTGAAGTGATGCACAGCCCACACAATGGCCCACATTTCCCTACCAAACGTAGACCATTTCCCTCTGCTGCTGTGAGGGAGTGACTAGCAAAGCCCACCACTCTCTCAACGCCATCTGACTTCTGAGCCAACACAGCGCCCACTGCAATCTGGGATGCATCTGTATATAATGTGAATGGCAGTGAGAAGTCTGGATGAGCCATCACTGGTTCTGAACAAAGGGCATCATGCAAAAAGTCAAATGAGGCCTGGCACTCTGACGTCCACTGAAAAGGCACGTCTTTACCCATCAAATGGTTAAGTGGGGCAGCTTGTTGTGCAAAACCCTGAATGAACCTTCTGTAATATGAGCTCAGTCCGAGAAATGCACGTACCTCTGTTGCTGACCGTGGGACAGGCCATGACTGTACCTTTTTGATGTTGCGTGGGTCAGGTCGTAGCCCTTCATGTGAGATCACATGGCCCAGGAACACAACATGATCCCGGGCCAGGTGGCACTTCCTTGCATTCAGCCTCAGTCCAGCTTCTTCTATCCTCTTAAGAACCTCATCCAGGTGTGCGAGATGGTCATTAAAAGAGCGGCTGTATAGAAGTATATCGTCCAAATAGACCATGCAGATGTTCCAGGGGAGGCCTTTCAACACCAGTTCCATAAAACGCTGGAACATGGCAGGAGCGTTGGTAAGGCCCATGGGCATAGAACAGAACTGGTACAATCCACGGCCAGTTGTGAAGGCCGTCTTTTCACAATCTTTTCTGCTACCTCCACTTGCCAGTAGCCATCCGAAAAATCAAGCGTACTAAACCATGTAGCTCCTGACAACGCATCCAAGGTATCATCAATGCGTGGCAGAGGGTGAGAGTCTTTTATGGTGACAGAGTTAAGCTTTCTGTAGTCGACGCAAAACCTCCATGAATTGTTCTTTTTCTTTACAAGAATTATAGGAGATGACCAGGGACTACAGCTCTCCTCTATCACCCCATCCTCCAAAAGAAGCTGCACTTGCCTGTCAATTTCCCGCCTTTTCTCAGGAGCTGTACGGTAGGCATGTTGTTTAACTGGTGGATGGTCGCCAGTGCGGAAGTAGTGTTTAATAGGGCCACGTACTTTTTGTTGTGTCCGAGGTAAGGCTCACTTAAGAACATGCACACTGATACGTAAATCTTTGGATGAGACAATGGCTCTCCGTTTAATGGCGGCTCACCACAACTTACAACAACGAGATCTCTCACACCGGAACTTCAACACCCCCCCAAACTTGTCATTACCATGGTAACTGATAATCAAAGCTTCTTCTCATATTAAATGCTACAGTAGCTTAGGTTAGTAGACCTAGTTCATAAAACAGAGTAGGCAAACCTTTTCTAAATCGTCATAAGCTAATTTGACATAGGCTACTGTAGTTGTTTAACTAACCCAACTCCACACGTCGTTCTCTGTTTACAGTAGGCTACATTACGCGTCATTTCACTCAGTGGCCACACGCACAGCACGTGAATCTGCAAGACACCAGCTGGTGGTAGTTCACTGTGATACACATTAAAATTATAGCCTGACAAGCCAGACTAGGCAATAACATATTTTCTGCCGCTAGGGTGCGTCTAGATTTCTAGGCTATTAAAATTAGCTTTGAATTTAATCAATAAGATGTAGCCTTTTAGCCTATGATCTCTGTGTAGACAATAGCCTAATGAAAACTGAAAAGACCCATCTGTCTGTGCCCTGGCTACAGTAGGCCTACAGTACATGCACTCCTATTGAATTTTCAGAACCAAGGAGAGAAATGAGAAAAATGTGTTACAGCTCTGTCTGCTATTTACACACATTCTTCTTGATACATAATGACGGTTCCGGCGCCGTCAGGTGTGGCAGCCTACTCAGCAGCTCCGTGTCTTAGTGTTTATTTCTACGTCTTTTGTCTACTTTTTGTTTACTTTTACCGCGAACTTTTTGGATTACACACTTTGAGGAGTGTTTTATTCTATCCTATGGATACGGACATATTACAACGCTCCAGCGTTCTGATATGACATTCTTAACGCTTTTGACTATGTTACAACTGATAAAAGCAAGACAAATAAAGTAACCAAATCGCTTTGCAATATTTTAGTCCAGAAATACTTATGGGCTGCTCATTTACCATAATGTTAATTACAGTAGCCTAACGTAACGTTATATCTCCCTTGCTGTTACCACCAGTTTTAATAACTTTACATTTGCGATCATGACCCATTTCATCTAACAACACCACTGGCATCTTCTTTGACTATCAGACCCCAAACAGCAATACATTGAACTACAAAGATGTTATAGTAGTTCAGTTCATCATAATCTTTATGACATAATGTAATTTGCAGTCAGTCTCCTATCTTTTTGCCATCCAGCATGGAGCCGTCACGTGTCCGCAACATAGACTGTATATATAGAACTGGACAGTGTGCCGTCTGTTAAGAGTGATGCAAGCGCTAGTCCAGAGCCCCCTGGTGGCTGGTTGCAGTACAATGCGTAACTCCGCCCATCTCCATGTATTTCAATGGGCAAGTAGCCAACTTTCCGTGTCACTTTTCTCACCTAAAACTATTTTTGCATCTACAACTTTTTATTTGAAAAAATTGTTTTTAAGATGCTTCAATACACACTAATTTTCTTTTCTCGCTGAAATTATTTTTTTTTATGTTATTTTAACAAATCTAAAAAGGGCGTGTTTACATCTATGATTGACAGCTGGCTGGCAGCAGACTCGACGCTTTGTCGCTACCTCATTTTAACGACACCTGATATCGACACCAAAATAAGTGTTGCTGTTATTATCATTAGGCTATATCTTATCACAGTCGGATTAAATACATATTGATAGTCATACATTGTGTGATTGTTTGTAAGAGACATCGTTGTTAGTTGTGACAGATTCTTAGTAAAAAAAAAATATATGTGCAGTTCTTTTCAGAGATGCTAAGTATATTAGCTTATAGCATGCTAAATCATGCTAGCATTAGCCAGTTGAGAGGTAAAGTAAAAGGGCTCTGCTATATTGATCCAAAGTAACGTTAGCCATAGTCACGCATCATTTACAGTCCCTACTTGTTTCAAATGGTTTAATGTGACCAGTGATTGCCGCCACCACCGTTGTAAACTTCATTTGAATACACTTAAGTCACTGGGAGAAGGTTCATTAACGCTAACTCTTGCTTAGTTTTGCACGAATGGCAATAAACGCCACCTAGCCTGCTAGGGTCGACAACCCTCGTATGACCATTTATTAATAAGCCAGACAAATAACGCATTTGTTTTAGTGAACACATATTGGACCATAGCTTAACGTGAGGAGGGATTCAAAGTTACAAATGGACAATTTGCTTAGTATGCTCATAACAGCGGGTATCTGAAAATGCTGAGTTAAGGTATTGTTGTTACCCGCGATTGCACTGCTGGAGAAGCATTTTGCATTGGTATGATTTGATCAGGTCTTGCCAGTGATGTGTAAATCCTCCCGTAGACGCATTCCCATTTCAATATCGCCTAAATTGAAAACTGTGACAACTCATCATAGGCTCTCTCAATATGTCTGTAATCGTATGACTCTACCACAGGGTTGCTAGTACTAGTCTTTCACCAGAGAGGGTGCTCCATTATAAATCAAAAATTTAATATTGCAGCCTTCATGTCAGCTGTAAAAATATGAGAACATGGACCTACTACATCAGGATACTGTAGACATTTTACACATAATCAGGAAGCTACTTTGCTGTTCAGTGAGTCATGTGTTTAAAGTGGTACTACATTTAAAGAAACATATTTTTTGCTTCAAGTGCATAAGAAAATACCACATTATGATGTCTAGGTTACACTTTTGTCCAAAGCCATATACAAATACAAAACAATATAATACTTAAATTTAACAGGGATCAATCAATAGTAATTAAATATAAACAATGAAAATGAGGGGGGGGGCAATAATAAATAACAATGCCCATTCAATCAATAATATAACAATAACATGGTAACACTACATTAAGGAGAATATCAATAAAAAAACAATGTCAAAAATGAAAATAACACAGTACTATACAAACCATAACACTTAAGAAACGCTTAATGAACTAAGTGCATGTTGAACAGATATGCCTTTAGACCCCTCTTAAAAGACCAAAAACTATCACAGGAATGAAGAGCACTGGGCAACTCATTCCACCAACATGGAACCACTGAGGGAAAGAGTCTTGAATTTGACCTAGCTTAAGACTGGTCGACATAACAGACGCCAACAGAAGACTGCAGTGGGCGGTTGGGGATGTACATCTTGATCGTTGAATCAAAATAACAAGAAGCAGATCCAGTCAGTGTCCTATAGGCCAAAGTGTGAGATTTAAATTTAATTCTGGCTACTATAGGGAGCCAACGGAGAGTAACTAAGAGAGGGGTTACATGTGTCCTCTTAGGCTGATTGAAGACCAGGCGTGCTGCGGCATTCTGAATGATACTTCAAACAAAATAAATAAAAACATTCAAAATTGATTTAGTATCAACCAATAATTATTCTGATATTAATGCTCTTCTAACTTCTACATCTGTGTGTAGGCTACTGTTAAATACCAAGGCAGTTAAATGCAGTGGTATAGTCTATGTGATACACAGGACTACACAGTAAACCCACTTAAAAAAAGCATCACCATCTCAGTATACCCATTTAAAATAGGCAAGGATTGCTCACAGTATACCCACCACTACAGCTAACTAGACTACACCACTGGTTAAATGGCGCATTGCAATTTACAATTTGTGTGAGTTCAGGGGCATACAGAAAGTTGAAGTTTGGGTGGCATCAATAAAGAAAATAGAAACAAAGTGATGTGTACAGCCTCAAGTATGAATGATGTCAAGTTAACAGAAGGTTCAGAGCAGCGCAGACCTATCTTGGTGCCACGCAAGTTATTGAAAGTCATGTGTTTCAGAGTGGTGCTGTGCCATGTCCCATGTATAAGGGGCTTCAGGTTGATCCAGTGACAGTGGGTGGTGTCAGGGAGATGAATGTCTGGAAACTTGGAGAAAGGGGGAGGACATGCCACCTCAGACCACCCCAGCCAAACCACTTCACTTAGGCATTCCCTTGCAGACTAATGGAGACCTCCTTGTTGCCACCTCCAGTACATTCAGCCATCACCCATACCTTATCTGCAAAAGGAAAGTTACAATAAAGTTATTCAGACAATTTTTACAATATTACAAAGCATATAATGAGGCACTCAACAACACTAGTAATACCAATTAATTAAATATATGTGTGCAATAAATGTCACTGCCTACCTAATGTTAACTACACGCTTAAACATGCGATTTTAATATTAAATTCTATATTTAAATATGTGAATTATCAACTTGCGCCAGCTTGAAAAATAACGCTATCAGTATGACTGATCATGGACGTTAGATGACAAATTGAGGTGTTACTTTCACCGATATCCCTGGGAATTTGTGACTGGTAATTGGCGTGAGTGTTTAATGCATGCTTCATTTATCGATCATTCACTTATGCGGTCTACAACTACCAACCTACCGCCACAGGTGTAGCTCTAACGGGTGTCTTTGTCGTTAACATTAGAAAAAATGCAACGTTGGTAAACTGGCTAGTAGTTACATTAATATGACAAGTTGATGAGGTCCATGCTTCATATAACTGTTGCTTTATCACATCATAAACTGTACTGACTGTGTAATCTCCATGTACAGTCAATGGTTACCCATGTTGAGATGGCATACATTCAGATTAAGATATTTGAAAACAGCAAAACGTAATAAAACCGACTAAACATGCATTGACTCTTACGGAGCTGTTTGCTAATCTTCACCTCAATGACCAACTTAGCCTACCGCTTACAGTAACGTTAATGTAGCTGCTAACGTTAGCATGTAATTCGCTGTCCAGATTTCTGTTGTTAGCTGATTAGTATTCACACCATACTAATTTTCACAGTCTGTAATCAACATAATAAGTCTCTTAGACGATTTAAGAACAACAATAGACAAAAAAAATTTCAGTTGATACACAAAACTTACCAGACAAGAACAAACTGAAGACTGTTGTTTGAGCTGTTTAGCTAACTCACAGCCGCTAAATTCATTCAGCCAGCTAGCTTCGGGCCGAAGCCGACCTCATTATCTAATCTGTGTTGTGGAAAGGAGAAGGGGGGCGGGTTTCACTCGACAAGGGCGCGGTTTAACTCACTCAGTGGGCGTGCCTGACCGCTGACTCCTCTTCACTGCGATAATACTTCAACTTCTGCGCGCTAGCCGCGACTTCAAATTGGTTGCAAATTTTCCAAGATGGCGTCACGCCGGCGGGCGTTTCAATCAAAGATTGTTAATATGAGCAAGATACTTCGTCGTAGTTCATGTCTATGGGCTATGGTAAATGGGGATCGAATCCTGTCTGCATAAAGAGGCGGTCGATGACGTATTGACGAAGCGTGCGACGCTGTAACCGCCAACAGCAGCTGCATAAATAACCGCGCACACCTGATATAAGGTTGATTTTCTCCAGACTGGAATGCTCAAAAATGCTAAAAATGTACCTGAAATGTTCAGAACCCAGCGGGCACCGTGATGTCAATTTGATGTCAAGAATTAGTCAAGGTTTTGACCATCATGTTGAGCATCTATAATTTCATACTATTTTAGCATTACAAGCTATGGCTTGCTTGTGGTTGTAAAGAGGTTCAACAAGGGATCAATTTAACATGTAGTCACTGGTCTATAAAACTTTGATGTTAAATCAACGTTGATTTGATATCAAGAAAAAGGGCGTCAAAATGATATGAAATTGACGTCATTGAATCATAGCTGCCAACTCTCACGCATTGACCGTGAGACACACGCATTTGATTAGTTTCACACACTCACACGCCACACCCACGATTTCTCACGCTGAAGTGTCAACCCGGTCGGTCAGGTGCCTGAAAAATGAGTTTAGCCTATAGATCTACTGTACCTGTTGAGCCACGGTTATGCTTTCAGAGACGGTGAGAGGGTTCAAGAGCACCCCCTGTCTGTGGAATTTTCTAAATTTTCTCTCATTTGCGATGCTACTTCAAAAGCCATCCCAGGCGATTCCCGGCTTCAGGTAGGCCTATGCTTTGAGTATTTTTCACGCTGAAGTGTCAACGTGGTAGGTCAAATACCTGGCAGATGAGGTTCAACTAAACTAAACCTATACATGATATCACACATCATGTGAACGAGCGGAATCTAAGCTTTCCAATGATATTAGCGCCAAGTTGCTGTGATAAATGGTTCAAGAGAAAATTATCATTGAACCGACGTGCAATTTAGGCTAATCATATTTGCATTTTGCACACAGTGCACACCCATTACTCGGTTGTAATATCTCACTAACCCTTCACACAACATGTGGCAAACCTAATATCACAATAAACAGCAAACTGTACCGAATACGAGGATATAAAGCATGCCTCTGTTTTGAAATTGCAACACATTTCTACATAGCCTCATTGGGGGAAATTATAATGTATTCTAATGTAAACTATTTGTCAGTAGGCCTACATACATTTTGTAAATTGCTCAGTAGATTATCCCACTATCATGGTTCTTATATTGTCAGGTTCCAGCCAATCCCATTTTACACAGATAAATGATATTTATATTGCCATGCTTTCTAGTGACATTAATGCAAAATATAAAGAAAATCAAATAAGGAGACACAAATATTGATATAAAGCCTGACATAAGCCATATGCAAACATTCACATCATGCAGATATGGGTACATATACATGGTTATAATTCTGAAGTGCAAAATAGCTTAGGCTACAGCACAAATATTTCCATAAAAATAAGCAAGTCTGACCTCTGAATTTATTTTTAAAAGTGCACCAGATTGATGCATTTAAAAGTTAAAATATACAAACATTTCTTAAATTCTTACAAAACACCCACCCACTTTTTAAAAGTGTTAGTTTGGACCCCCCCCCCCCCCCCCCCACTATTGCCGTGCGAAATACCAGTGCTGTTTGTACGCCAAATAAATAATAACCTATAGGTTTATGTAAAACTCCCCATTAACAGCATCACGCCACTAACCACAGCTAGACTGCACAATGGTAGGCCTTCATAAGCATGACATTTTCGCTTTAGTTTGATATTTAATTTACTGTATCCGCTTTCATTGAACGTCCGCAGTGCTGTAATGGAAACCTTATTGCGTAGCCAAGTAGCCTATATATTGAGTTATTTTTAAATTATGCATGATTTACTTTTTATTAATTTCGTAGGCTGGCTTTATTTTGTTATATACACTGATAAAAATATTGAGCCTGATCTACTTAAAAAAGGTAAGGCAACTTTTTGCATCAGATTAATATGTAGTTAAAGCAAGGCTGGCCTTTGTATAGGCTACTTAATTTCTTGTGAGTAAGAAATGACTTTTGTAAGTAAAGTCAATATTAATTTATCAAGTAAATTCAACTTAATCTTTCAAGTAAAGTCAACTTAGTTTTGTAAATGACTGAACCTTATTTTATAAGTAAATTCTACTTAATTAAACTAAGTTGACTTTACTTGCAAAGTTAAGTAGACTTTACTTCCAAAACTCATGTCTTACATACAGTACATTCAAGAAATTAAGTAGCCTATACAAAGACTAGCCTTGCATTATATACATAATCATCTGATGCAAAAAGTTGCCTTTACCTTTTAAGTAGATCAGGCACAATATTTTGTATCATGTTTGGTCTACTTAAAACTTAAGTATGTGTCATCTATGTGTTCAAAAAAGACAATCCTCTTATCACATGTCAAGATATGCTGCCGTGGAGCCAAGTGTAGACCATACTGATAAAAAGACAGGAGCTGCAACGATTAGTTGATTGATCAATTTAGTTGCTAACAACTAAATAATTTGTCAGTAATTAGAATTTTCTTTGAGTATTTTTTTTTTTAAGAAGAATCCCAGATTCTCTGATGTGAATGTTTTAAATTGAGAACTGGTGATCAGGACAAAACAAGACATTTTAGGTTGCAGCTTGGGCTTTGGGAAAGAGTGATCGATTTTTTCACCATTTCCTTACATTGTATGGACGAATCCACAAATCAATTTATCAAGACTATCGAGATTAATTAATTGGTTGCAGCCCAACACTGGAAACTTAGCAACCCACATGAGTCAAACAATCTCAGATATAATTATGCATCTTAACCCAAAACAAGACTTGAAGTCATTTAGCTCAAATAAATAAATTTATTTGACAAAAGCCAAAAACAAATCAAAATACATTCTATTACAAACAAATCAAAAATACATTCTACTGTATACACCATCTGTATAGATTTTAAGCTTGCAAACAGACCTTGAGATCATGGACTTTGGAGGACAGTTTTGGTTTGCATCCTCTAGCTCTAAGAAGATCTTCTGAAAGACCTCAAACGTGTATTTCAGTTTATTAGGTACCTCAGTTCCAAGGCATAGATAAGGCCCATCAGATAGATGCAAGCATGTGCCACATCTGGGATACCAAAAAAAGGTCCCTCGATGGCTATTCCAGCTTGCTTGGGAGACCATCCCTGGCTTTGCTGACAAGAAAGATGCCGAGGGCAAATGTAGTAATAGCTTCTTGGATGGTCGCAGCATCGCCGTCATTAATAACCTGTGAAATACAATAACACTTATTTATTGTATAGTAATGTGAAGGATGCATAACTCTTTGTTCCCCTCCAAACAGATGATCAGATTGTTATGTGGTGCTTTTGAGTAGTATTGTAGCTTAACAAGGGTGTCTACAGGTATCACAGAGTTCAATCAAATGCCATTTAAGGCCATTTTAATTCAATTTGTTGGAGTAATTAAGCAATGCAGCTTTATACAGTATAAAGAGTATCATATATTTGGTTCTGTTAACTACATAATTATACAAATGGTTATACATCAGTGTTATCAACAAACCCTAGGATATTCGTGTACATGTCACTAGATATCTGTGAGGATTTCCCATGTTTCACTACAGCATTTTTAATAATTAAATACTAAAATATTATCAGTACCACAATGGAAAAAAGTCCTGAACTTTGTGTTTTTTTTATTCTTGATTATACTTTGTGTCCTTCATGCATAGTAGCCTAATATCTTCTTTACCTGGTAGTCCTTCATTAACTCTCCGTAATAGCGTAGAAATCCAGACGCACCCTAGCGGCAGCAAATGTAGTTCTAATGTGGCTAATTCAAGAAGTCGTTTGACCAGAAAACTAAACCATCGTCAATCTTAAGTGCAGCCTTTGTCAATATCCTTTTAACCTAACGTTTGCCTAAGTATTTACACAAATGCATTTTGGCGAGGGTTTTGCTTTAACGTCACACACGACTAGTAGTGCTAGGTCCACTAGTTGAGTAAGGCCACTTGCTAACGTTAACATTAATTTTCAAATTAAACAAAAAGACTCGACTAGCTAGTTCTACTGTTCTAGAGTATTTTAGTTTAACTTGAAGATGGAAGCTAATCTAACCATAGACAGTAAAATAAATATAACCAGGTATCGATACTTGGCAAACTTTATTCTTACCTTAACGTTCAGTGGACTCAAT
Source organism: Alosa alosa (assembly GCF_017589495.1). NCBI lineage: Eukaryota > Metazoa > Chordata > Actinopteri > Clupeiformes > Clupeidae > Alosa > Alosa alosa. The sequence goes on from NC_063191.1 coordinate 1,287,621, forward strand.
CATAAACCCAGCCTCTGGAAATGCGCGGTGGTCTTCTGCTCTTTTCAACAGACGCTAGTTGCCAGTTGGAGTAGTAAAAAACAAGCGAAAATGAAACAAGCTTTTGTTTGTTGAGTGTTTATACTTGAGAAGATCGACTGGGATAACTTAATAATGTATGTAAAAAAAAACACACAATTTTATTGTAATTTGAACAAATGCAGATTAATTTCAAAACAATACATTTTCATGTAAAGATACAAACTGAAATTTTTATTGTTAATTTCACAGATTTCATTTATGTTATATCTACACATGCTCAGAAAACACTTTTTTCAGTGTAGAAGTATCTAAATAACCTGGTAAAATGTACCAGAATTCAGGAAATTGCATCAGTCCAAAAAAAAAAATTCTGGGGAGGACCCACATACCCCCCACTGAAATGTCCCACCCACTTTCAGGAATGCCTCCATCGCCCATGGTCCTAGCATTAGGCTAGATCCCTTTGATACCAATGTTAATTTAACTCTGGGACCCTGGTCCCTACACCTGAAAACCAATGTACTTTTTTTTACTGTGCGGTATAATGCTGAACGAAATAAACAAACATTTCAGAAAAAAATTTTGGTTGGCCCCACCAAATCTCACTCCAAGGTTTTTTTGAAAAGTTGGCAAGCCCTGGATTGAATTGACCACCATATGAGAACCAATAATGTTAATAATCATAATAGTAGTAATAATAGCCCACTAGGCTAATGTTACTATTGTTTGACACTTCTACCAATCAGTCTGGTAATATAACAGACTAAAATGCCAACAGTAATCATTTTCACGATTGTTTTTAACGGATGCTTATCACCACTTGATAACGCGCACACACAGCAATTCCCATCCCCACCCCTGATCAAATTCAAATTCACAGAAGCACTCTAGAATCTTTGCTGAATTTGTCCTTTTCAACTGCAGTCACCAGTGACTTCAACCGTCACTTTTCTGTCATGCCTCTGACTGAATGTGTAAGCTGTACAAACTCTGCCGTCATCATATCCCAGGTAAGAATTACAGTACTTTTGTATGCCAATTGAAAACGTGAATTTATTCGAAATATATTGTTTTCATAATGGAATGTTAATCAAAGCCGTTAGTCATGTTTAGAATTAGCTAGTGAGCTAACGCTAGCGATGTTAGCTGTTAATGTTAACTTTTCCAGTAGCAGACTAACTTCACTATTATGTAGAATATCTGTTTGTTTGCCTGTTTGTCTGTTGTTAGTTTTAGAATGAAATATCAGGCGCAAGTAAGTTAGCTATACATTTAAAGTAACGTTAGCTACATTTAAAGTGGCTGTTACCATGCAGGCTAGCAGACACAGATGAAAGTTGTTAACGTTAGAATTAATAACGGTTAACGTTAGAAGCTAGCTCTACCTTGCAAACTTCCATGGGACATAGGTAGGTCACATTATTAAACTTAATACATGTAGTGCTAGTGTTGATACATAATATACATGTAGTGTTGCTATAACTGCAAAGAGGTCCAGTATGAATTAAGTAATATATATATATAGCAAAGTCGCCACAATATTCCGTACAGTCTGCCGCCTCTGGTTTGGCGCGGTATTGCACGGTATTGCACTTACGATCGGATGATTTAGCAATAATGATGTCCAATAGACTTCCTGTATACCTCATTTGAAAGAGGAGGTTCTTGTCTACAAAATAAGCCCTGATTGGGTTATCTCCAAACATTGTAGACCAAATCCTATGGGTGATTTATGGGTGATCTTCTCTGATTTCGCCAAATTTGTCCCTTAACAGTATTCCGTACATCATGGTGGAGGTGGTGGCAGACCTGGTGTGGGCAGCGGCGTCAGCGGTGCCAGCGGTGGAGACGTCAGCGACATCAGGGGAGGTCCTCCGGGTCCTCGTCTGTATCAGGCGGGAGATGGTTTAACCCGGAGGCCTTTGACGAAGCTGTTAGTAGGGGTTTAGAAAAAGATGTTAATCCAATGAATTGTACTTCACACATAATGTCAAACTGTTTTTTTCTGCTAACTCACCTTTGAGTCGTCCACTGCTGTCCTGTCAAGTGGGAACAGGCCTGTAGAGCGGAACCCGTTCTTGATGGTGTCAGGGCATACAGGCCAGCTCCACCGCATACTTCAGCACCGCTGAAAAGTGCCGCTTGCCCAGCACCAGGTCTCCCCGCACCAACCCCATCTCCCCGTGCCGGCCGCCTTCTTCAAGGAGCCGTACACCGCCACGCCCCAGTGGCTGGAGACATGGGTGGTGTGCGCTGGCAGGCACACCACCTCGATCCTGTTGGGCCCGACAGAAGTCGACCACCCCTTCCCAACATGGCCCTCATGCTGGTCCATGAAGAGGAGGGAGGGGCCGCCCTGCCGGGTGCGTTTTACGGTGCCCCAGCCACTTCACGAACAAGTCGCTGTCCATATAGCCTCTCTCCAACACGCCGTAGAGTGCGTTGGTGGGCCCCTCCAGGCTGTAGGCCGAGCTGGGGAGGCACCCCTGAAAAATGATGAACGGGGGTATGCTCTCCCCAGCGGCGTTCAAGGCAGCAGTGGGACGGTGGCGTGGTCCCTGGTGGTCACCTGCTGCGACGTACCGTGCCTCTGCCCTTTACGGCAGAGGACATGCTGCCTGGAGTGGCCCTTGTCTCCAAAGCCCATCTCGTCGCAGTTATATATCTGGGCTGGGGTCCCGCCGAACCCATGCTGCTGGTACAGGGCCTGGCAGATGCGGAAGAGCTCGTCCACCCGCACCACCGTGGCCCCATGGACCCCCTCCCTATCCAGGGGATCAGGCCTCCACGAGGCCACGGTGGGGTGGCGAGCTCGGAAGCGAGTCCACCACATCTTGCTCAGGCCCTTCTCCATGTTCACCAGTGGTGAAGTCCGTCCCCCGCCTTGCAGATCTCAGTGGCCAATAACAAGGCCAGTGAGCGGCAGGATGGGGAACCCGTGGGCTGCCATCCAAAAAATGTAGCCCACCAACGCCTCCTCCTCCTCCGGCATGAGGGCCCGGTTTGTATGGGGCAAGTGCCCATACTTCCCCCTCCTCCAGTCCTGGAGGGTGGTGTGGGGGACCTCCTCCAACTCCTGCAGGGCCTTAGCCACATCTTCCCGGGCTGTATTTTCTAGGCATTTTCCTGAAAAAAAAATAAAAAAATACATAAAATGTATTAAAAACTAGACTAGACAGACAGATAGATACTTTATTGATGATTATGTTGTTGGAATGTGCCTCTGCAAAAGCATTATTTTCAATGGTTATTATTGTGTGGTTGGATTCATGTTTTTTTTTTTTGTATCGCTATTTATTCTTCCTATAATTACCACTAGGTTGCTGCCTTTTCTATCCAGTAGGTGGCAGTCCAGGATAAGGAATAGCAGAGCCATGACTATATATATATATATATATATATATGGCTCTGCGGTATCTTATCCTGGACTGCCACCCACTGGATAGAAAAGGCAGCAACCTAATAATTATGTGAATAAAAAAACGCCTCAGTGGTCGCGTTATACTTACTGCGTGAGTATCGACAACCTCCTGCCTCATCGTGCAGGGGTGTCTAACTTGCACTGATTGCCCAGGTTAAACTTCAGGACAATTAATTATATAAATCTACCAATCCAAAACATTACACGATGATAAAGTATGTAATTACAATCTGGCCATCACATTTATTCATGGAAATGGTGGATTCCTTCTGTATAACTATTGCATATCTGGGCATCACGCTTAACGCTTTTTTTCTTTCTAACGTGCCGCATTTTCCGCGTTTTGCCAATGTCACTAATAACGCCATGAAAAAGGTTTAAACTTCAAAAAATGAGCAATTATATAAAATCTATGAATCCAAACCAACACGACTCTAAATTGTCTGACCTTTGTTATCAATAGCGTTAGCTTTACTTACTTACCAGAGTATCGACACCTCCTGCTCTCATGCGGGGTGTCTAACTTGCACTGATTGTCCAGGTTAAACTTCAGGACAATTAATTATATAAATCTACTAATCCAAAACATTACACGATGATAAAGTATGTAATTACAATCTGACCATCACATTTATTCATGGAAATGGCGAATTCCTTCTGTATGACTATTATTGTATCTAGGCATCAAGCTATCAAGCCTTTTTTTTTTTTTTTAATCTGTCAGCCATTTCGGCGATTTGATTGTCACTAATGCAGCCATGAAAAGGTCTGATAAAAAATGACGCCTAATGTTATACTAACAATCTATATTCAAACAAAATAACTTTTTTCAACATGTTTACTTCAATATGTAATACGTTACACATATACATTTTACCACATATTTTCACAAATCTTGTTTAACGTCTTCCCCTACGTCATTTAGGGCGAAGGTTAAACCCTCCCCCGGCACCATTTTTAAATATTCTTCTGGTATCGCTAAAATATGCTGTGTGTGTTGACATACTTACTCGGTAGTTGCAATGTTTCGCTGGTCAACAGATACTCTCCACGGTCAGAGATCAAAGAGGACAAGACAAAGTTATCAGAGGTATTTATAGTTTTTATTGACCTGGAAATAATTAATTGCATTTGAGCAACTGTACGGATTACTGTTACCCACGAAATGAACGTTTCACTATGGCAGGGAGCACTGTACGGAACACTGTTGTCAGCTTCGGTAACGTTAGTGTTAGGCTACATGTTCTTCATTTCATAGCCCTTATTTGCCCTTGTTTGATGTACCTGACTTGCTCTGGAGGCATGTGTTAAGATGCATGTGAGTGTAGTAGTGCTTCAGTGATGGTCTTTTCATGTTCTGTGTGTTTTGCAACGTATTAATCTTAGTCTCCCTCTGTTCCTTCTGTTTGCAGGTGGTGTGTTGTGAGGACTGCTGCCCTAAGAACACTGAGAGCATTCTGGAATATTCAAAATGTGTGCCACCGCCCAAGCTTCGCAAGAGAGTTCACTCACCAGGTAAAAGACATTTTAGAATTTTCGAGCCAAATGGTTGGTAATTAGCATGTTTAACAGTATAGTTTACATTACGATATGATGGCAGAAGTGTCTTTGTGTACCGTGTGCCAAAACTATACTATTTAGCATAGTTGTGCAGCTACTTCAAATACTGTAAGTATTGTAATTTATCCTCAATTTATCTACATATAACACTACCGTTAAGCGTGGGAAAAGGTGGAGGTGGGGGGGGGTGGGGGATTGCATGGAAGGGATGTATGCTATTTCAAGAGTTGGACACCCATTCACTTTCGTTTTAGCACAATTAATTTGGACTAAATGCATCAGTTTTTCGCTTTTTTTTTTTTTTACATGGGTTCCTCTGAATTCCCCATCAAAAAACTATACAATAAACTCATATTTTTGTTCAGTCTCTCTCAAATTTGAAGGGTTTTGTTACATAAACCATATATTTTTGCATAAAAGCGTAAAAACTACTGCTAGCGTAGCGTTAATTTACCCACTGCATTACAGATATTGGTTTGTACCATCACTGTATTCAAGAGTTCGATGATGGAGAAAGTGAACTTTCTTTTTGAGATTACACCTATCAAAGATTGTAGCCTTTACCAAAAATAGTCACGCTGCCCCTCTATTTCAACTTGTGGGTGTTGGAATTGTTGCTAGGTAGTTCATTTAAGTTCACTCAAAATGTCAGGCCGATTGTATGGTGTGTGCGTCCCGTCCACTGCTATGGCTGGCGTTTACATGTTATCTGTCGCTGCCAGCCGCGTTCTATACTCATGGAAGTCCATAGAATCCAGGCTGCCTAGCGAAGGTGAATAAAATCCGCGTCGTAAAGGCAGCATGGGTGAATAAAATCGAGGCGCGAAAACGCCCCCCACATACTTTCGGCGCGCACCGACCAGTAGTAGCGACAATGTGGCGTCACAGAAGCGCCCGTAACCATTTATTACTGGCGTGGTGGTCGCAAAGCACTAGTTGCAATATTCTCCTGAACAAGGTGTAAGCTGTTTGTGAAAAGACTAACATTAACTACTTACACAGCAGAAGAAGCTGCAGTAAGAAACACCAGTAGCTAGCCTCTGTGATGGTACTTCAGACTTTGGTTGCTACTATTCACAACTACCATCATCATTATCATGTGTAGTTTCCAAGGTGTGTGCACAGGTAGATAGATAGATAGATAGATAGATAGATAGATAGATACTTTAGTCATCGAGGGAAATTTTAATAATTTAAACAGTTTAGTTAGCTAGCTAGCTAGCTAGCAGCTGGATGAGTTTGTGTAATTTCCTGAAGTGGGAAAGAGATTTTGTTCAGGCCTTAATAGATATCCTTTGTTTGAAAATAAATCGTTTCTATTCTTTCCTCTTAATTCCATGTGTTGCAACTCTCACTGGTAACTTTGTTAACTTATCCAGCAAACTATTAAAAATTCGCGACTGTAACAAAACACTGCAACTTCGCTTGCCCTCGAACTAGTCCATCTTCCTGTTTCGCCTTGTCGCTCGTCTGAAAAAAATGAGTGGGTCGCTACCTGGCGCTACGGCCAAAACCCTGGCTAGCCAGAGATCGATCATTTTGGCGTCACATTGTCAGCGCTACCGGTCGGGTGCGTCAGGTATGTAGAAGCCTTAAGGCAGCATGGGAAAACCCAGGCTAAGGCACTCTAGTCAGCAGGCTACCCCTAGTCCACCCACCCACCTACCCATCCGCCCCGGAAAAAAAAAACTTGGGGGTGTCACTCCGGGGATATTAAAACAATTCTAGTTGCTCAACGTCATGTTAAATGGTGTGATTAGCAATAACTCTGCTATGAAACAGAGACATTACATTTTTCTGGTCAGTGAGGTTTTAAATTAATTAGTTCCTGAATCCTATCCCATTTAATGTGACTTCAGAGGGCTTGAGAGGGATAGGATTTAAACCGTGGCGGACCGCCATGCTTAAATGTAGAGGAAACACTGGATATTCCTTTCCTTGTTCTACAACAACAACCAAATAACATGATCATGCTGATGGCTGATAGCTTTTGCTCTTCCCAAATACAAGTAGCCAGGTGAGATGTTTGCAACTACATTAATTTTTATCAATCCAGTTGCAGAAGGCCTAGTTCCAAACCACAATTGTTGAACTGTGATGAACTGCCCTATTTGTGATTGTTTTTTTAGAGGTTTTATACTAGTGCTGCTCCTAACAACTAATAACTAATTTTGTTGTATAACTCTCACTCCTCCTTGTCCACAGGTGGCAGCAGTGCGGTGAAGGCAGAGTGGCAGCAGAGCTGGCCTAAACAAAACAGTCTTCAGTCCTTGGAACCGCACCTGGCTCTTTGGCCCAAAGAACAAACCTTCCGTCATAGGTGCCTCTGATAGTGCATCACTCACAAGAATGGTAACAAGAATGCACTTAAAGAATGCCCTGGCAGGAGCATCACATATGAATGCTTTCACAGACAGTTGAAGCGCTTTGCCTCCATGAACAATGCCATCTTGCTGTAACTGCTGCAACTCCTGGAGAAAGTCACTTAAGTACTCTTCCGCTGAATTTGGTTTAGCAACTCCACAGTAGATGGCCACAATTAAAGGAGCAAAGTTGTGAAAGTTGCAGAGTATGGGACACATTTGGAAGTTGGAGGATTTAAAAAGTGGCACACCATCAATGTTAAAGCACAAATGTAGGTGCTCAACGATTCCTGGATGCTGAGACAAACGTTTGGTTTTGGAGTAGCATTGTCGAGAATGGTCAGAAAAATCTACCAAGAAGTTTGTAAATTAAAGGATGGAAAAGGTATGGGATTTTGAAATAGAAATTGTGTAGGAACCCTGTTAAAAGAAACCTTTTCTCTGTCTCTCTCCATTCAACTGGATCTCTCAATGTTCTCCAACATTCCATTACTTGTTACTACATTGTACATGTTGTCATACATTGTTCATATTTAGCCATATTTATTCTGCCCTTATAAGATAACTACTAATACACTGCACATATTTCATTTATATTACTCTAAACCACCTTCTATAAAGCAACTGTATACTACTGTCTGTCTTGTCCTGTCTATGCACCACCTGTCTATACTTTGCATATCACTTTTCTGCTTTTTTGCACTTCTAGTTAGACACAAACTGCATTTTGTTGTCTTTGTACTTGTATTCTGCACAAATAATCAAAATATATGTCAATAAATTCTGATATAATTTTGACATCAATGTTTATCGCATTTATGTTTATTTGACATTGAAGCTTGATATTGAATGATATCAAAATGACATCAACATCTTGACATCAAATAGATGTAGAATTGACATCAAATGCCAACAAAACTTGACATGGAAATGACATCTTGATGTAGAATAAATGTTGAATTGACATTGAATGATAGCTTGACATTGAATGATGTCAGAATAGCATCAAAACGACATCAACATCATGACATCTTGACGTCAAATAAATGTTGAATTGACATCAAATGGCAACAAAGTATGACATCAAAACGACATCGCGGAGGTCAAAATATTGACATCAAATTGACATCAGTACATTGACGTCAATACAACTTTCATTCTAGACCTGTTTTTTGACATAATTTTGACGTCAATGTTTGATATCATATTGATGTTGAATTGACATCAAATGCCCACTGGGAAGGGATTGAGGATCATGAAAACGTGCCCGAAATTCACATTCCTAACTCTATAGAACCAAGACCTTAGCATATGTGGTGAAATTCTGAGCTATGCCCATAGACTTCAATGGAGCAGTAAGCTGCCTCTGCTCTGCATAAAGGGGATTTTGACCCCCCTCGTGCGATCCGGGTTCCCGGAAGTGGCTCCTGATGAAACATCTTGCTCCGCCTTAACAATCTTTGCTTCAATTCCATACAACACTGCTGAATGCAACCACACTGTCCAGTTCTATATATGAAGGGTTCAGATGCAAAAGCCTCTAAATGCCACCTATGTCAAAAATGAGATAAAGATGGTGAGGGGATGCTCTCCACACATAGTATACGCTAATCAAATAATTTAACTTCTAAACCCACTAAATACCACTCTCTTCCTGGTCTGAAATATCGATTTATAGGCAAAAACCTATAGGAGCCTGAATTTAAATGCTCATTTAAAAGAAAAGTGGTCAGACGGATTTAGAGGGTTTTGCATCTGAACTCATATGCAGTCTATGGTCTGCAAGGGGTGAATAGAGAGTGATCCGGCTCGCTGGCTGCCGTCTTCCTGCCTCTAAAACCGGAAGTTTTCAGAAGTTACTTCTCTTCGATGAAGAGAAAGTTTGCGAGCGAGGAGGCGCAAGCGGGTTGTTTGGAGGGCGTCGGAAGCGATGAGTGCTTCCGGGAATGCGAAAAAGCCGCCAGACCCATTGGAAATGGCGTTTGGTGGACTGGGATGTGATCATGGATTGTTAAGCATGGATAAGTTTGAAACTAGATCTAATGATTTGGAGGAGTTGTCAGGGGAGCATGATAGTGAGAGTACTATAAGCGAAGGTGACGAAGGTGAATGGAATTTAATTCAAAGAGCATCGAAGAAAAGAAAAGGAAATACTAAACTAGATGAAAGCGAAAAGAGTTAGGACTGAGGTTAAAGTAGTGATTCGATTTCAAACCCCTGTGTATTAAACCCATTAAAAGTCAGTGAAGCAATTTATAAGCAAATAGGAGAAGTTAAGCTCCGTCAGAACGCTAAGAGATGGTAACCTGTTAGTGGTTTGTCAAGACAGTGATCAGAGAATGGGATTGATGAAACTTAAAAGCGTTACTGGGGAAAAGTGTTAAAGCCCAAGACTGGGAAGAAAGGGGTAAAATAATGGCGGTGATATCTGGAGTATCGACAGACTTGTCAGAAGAAGACATTAAAAGCAATGTTAAGCGAGTTCGAGTCAGCAAAGTCAAGCGTTTGCAAGTACTTAGGAATGGAAGTAAAGGACCAAGTTTGTCTGTCTTGTTAGTGTTGGATGAGATTAAGATGCCTGAACGAATCATGATTGGGTATGTAAGTTATATGACGAGGACTTACATACCCACCAACTAGATGCTTTAAATGTCAGCGATATGGACATATTTCTTCTGCGTGCAAATCAAAACCCAGATGTGCTAAATGTGGAGGCGAACATGAATATGGTAAATGTGCGGAAGGAACGAAAATCAAGTGCTGTAATTGCGGAGGTGAACATAGTGCGGCCTACAAAGGGTGCGAAATGCATAAAAGAGCAGTTCAAGTGCAAAATGTTAAGGTAAAAGAGATCATTACTTATGCTGAAGCCATTAAAAAGGTTGACAAAGAAAACCAAGCAAAATCAAGGGTTAAAGTAGGTATGGCCCCTTTAGATTTAACCCCTAGTCAAGCTCAAACGACCCAGAAATGTTGTAAGGTAACTGAAGATACTTTAATTGTGGATAAGAAAAGTTTCATTGCTTTTATGGTGGAAGTGGTTAACTGTTCAGCCCAAGTGGCAAGTAGAAGTGATAGAATTAAAATAATTAAAAGAGCAGCAGAAAAGTATCTAGAGATTCATGATTTGTCAGTTGACTCTATTCATAACATGGTATTAGGAATTTCTGATAGCCAGGTACCAGGTGGCAGTTAAGTAATGAGTCTATCAATTTTACAGTGGAGCCAGAAGTTTAATTGCTAATGGTCAGGAACTTAAAAACTTTATTGAGGAATTAGATATTAAACCCAACATTATCTGTATACAGGAAACCTGGTTAAAATCATCACTTGATTTCATAATATATGGATATACAGCAGATGCGTAAAGACAGGGATACTGCAGGAGGTGGAGTGGCCACATTTATTCAGCAGGGGATTAATTACAGAGCTTTAAATGCAGATAAAGAGGTTGAAACAGTCCTGGTTGAGATCTGGGTAGGTAAAACTAAGATTAAAATCGTCAACTTTTATAACCCTTGTAAAAAGAATCCTGAGAGAAATGCTAGACAATATGTGTGAGGAGGGAAATGGGAAGCTAGTATTATGTGGAGATTTTAATGCACATAACACTCTGTGGGGAGGTACTAAGGTGGATGAAAATGGGAGCACTATTGAGGAGTTTATGGATGATTATAAGTTGGTTTGTTTAAATGACGGAAGGAATACTAGGTATGATCGTCTCATGGAACAGGATCAGCAATAGATCTTACATTAGTATCTGATCAGATAGCAGGGGGTAAGTGAATGGGAGGTTAGTGAAAATTCTCTTGGCAGTGATCACTATATTATTTGGTTAGGTATTAGAAATCAAAAATGTGTGCCTTGAAGAGAATTGGTTTCCAAGATGGAGAATGAAAGAAGCAAACTGGGGTTATATAGCATGAAGGCAAGTGGCAGGCTAATGGGAATAATGTCAGAAATGAGTAATGATGTTGATGAGTTAAATTCAACAATTACAAATATTTTATGTGAGTCAGCGGAGGAGGTTCTTGGCAAATCTTCTGGGATGAGGAAAAGAAGAATGGTACCTTGGTGGTCAGATGATTGTAAGGAAGCAATTAAAGCCAGACATAAAGCTTTCAAAATTGTTAAATCAAATCATTCCTATACCAACTTAATGGAATATAAAAAATTACACTCAAGGGTTAAAAAGAGTCATAAAAGAAGCTAAAAGGACATATTGGCGTGACTTTTGTGGTAAAATAGGAGCAGAAGTCAAAGTGGGTGATGTTTGGAGCATGATTAAAAAAGATGGGAGGCATTAGAAGGAATTTTCTCTACCTGTAATTAAAAAATAATGATAAAGAGGCAGTAACTAATCAAGAGAAAGCAGAGATGCTTGCAAAAAAAAAAGTTTTGTTAAGGTTCATAGTTCAAAAAACCTAACTGATGAGGAATTGTCTTGGAGAGTTAAAGTTATGGATGAGAGTAAAGGGCTACTGGGGAAACATGTAATAAACGAGTGTACTAGATAAGGAATTTACGTTATTTGAACTTAGGAGAAGCGTTAAATGGGGTTAGGAATACTTCACGGGGAAGGATGGTGTATGTTATAAAATGATTAATGAAGTCGATGATATGGCTAAAATGATAATTTTAAGTCTTTACAATAAGGTTTGGGAGCAAGGAAGATTGCCTTTGGGCTGGAAACATTCTGTAGTGGTTCCTATTGGGAAACCAGGGAAAGATAAGACTGAAGTTAAAAGTTACAGGCCAATAGCATTAACATCTAACTTATGTAAGCTTATGGAGAAAATGATCACTAGAAGACTAATGTATGAAATTGAAAAAGAGGTCTTGTCTCCCCACACCAGAGTGGGTTCGTAATGGACGTACTCACGATGGACCCTGTTGTATGTCTAGAAAATGAAGTAAGGAAAGCACAAGTCAGTAAAGAATCAGTCTTAGCAACATTCTTTGATATAGAGAAAGCGTATGATATGCTATGGAAGGAGGGACTGTTAATTAAGCTGAATAGAATGGGTATTAGTGGTAAGATGTTTAACTGGATTAGAGACTTTTTTTAAAGGATAGAACAATAGAAGTGAGAGTTGGGGTTAATTTTTCTAACATCTATTCAATAGAAAAACGGAACACCTCAGGGTAGTGTATGCAGTCCAGTGCTGTTCAACATCATGATTAATGATGTTTTCAATACAATAGGCGACATTAGAATTAATAGAGCATTATATGCGGATGATGGAGCTTTGTGGGTAAAAGGGCCTTAATATTGATAATATTACAACCAAAATGCAACTGGCTATTAACAAGGTAGAAAAATGGGCATGTGAGTGGGGTTTTCATTTGTCTATAGAGAAGACTCAATTTATTTGTTTTTCAAAGAAAAGAATAAATCCACACTAGAACTTAAGTTATATAATCAATCATTAAAACAAGTTAACGTTATTAGGTACCTGGGAGTGTGGTTTGATGTCAAGTTAACATTTAAGGAACACATACAGAAAATAAATGAGAGGTGCAAAAAGGGCATTAATGTTTTGAAATGTTTGTCAGGGTACAACTGGGGAGGCGTCAGGGATGTCCCTTAAAAGAATTTATATTGCACTGATAAGATCAGTGTTAGACTATGGATGTATTGTGTATCGTTCAGCATCTAAGACATTGATTGGTGAAATCAATAGAATGCAGGCTAAAAGTCTGAGGATATGTTGTGGTGCATTTAGAACATCTTCAATACCAGCATTACAAATAGAAACAGGAGAAATGCCCTTAAGCCTTAGGCATTATTAAGTTGAGTATGGCTTACTGGATTAATTTAAAAAGGAACATGATGTATCACACCCCACTAAGAAAGTTCTTAACGAGTGTTGGGAATATGGTAGATCCCAGATTTGTAGCTTTGGTTGGGATGGTAATAAAATAGCAAACCAACTGGAAATAGATGGTATCAATTGTAGTAAGACTGTGCCCCTGGTAGGAACTCCACCTTGGTTGTTTTGTTCTCCTATGGTAATTATGGAAACCAAAGAGATAGCTAAATCTGGAGGAGTGTATCAGAGCGTAGAGCAATATCTAGGAAGTATGTATTATGATACAACACAGGTCTATACAGATGCATCTAAAGATTCAGAGGGTAAAACAGGTATTGCAGCATATATCCCTGATCACAAAATCTCTATTAAAAGAGAACATCAGACCATCTGTCCATATTTGCAGCTGAAATGACAGCTATTATTATTGCATTACAGTGGATAGAAGAAGCTAGGCCCCCTAAAGCAGTTATTTGTTCTGATTCAATGTCATCTCTCACATCTATACAAAATGGAGAATCATCATGCCGACAGGATTTATTGAATGAAATTAATAATATCATATTTGCAATCAGTCAACAGGGAATATCAATCCAGTTTGTATGGGTACCTGCTCATAAAGGAGTTGGTGGTAATGAGGAAGCAGACAAGCTGGCAAAAGAGGCAACTAAGGAAGAGGAAGTTCAGTTAAACATTCCTCTCAGCAGATCAGAAGTTAAGGTAATCATCAAACACAAAGTTAACTTAATATGGCAAGCTGAATGGGATAAGGAGAAGAAAGGTAGACATTTATATAATATACAAAAGAATATCCTAAATAACAAACCTATGTACCCAAACAGACAAGAGGAGGTTTGGTTTACAAGGATGAGAATAGGCCATACTGGTTTGAATAATAGCTTACATGTTGTAAATAAACATCCAACTGGAAAATGTGAGTTTTGTGGAATGAGAGAGGATGTAGATCATGTTCTTTTAAAATGCTTAAGATTCTCCAGACAAAGAGAAAAGCTAAAGAGGGAAGTGAAGCAGCAGCCAAGAAAGCCTTCTCTTTAGACACCTTATTAGGTGAGCCTAGATCAGGAAACATCACTAGTGCTGTCATCACATTTATCAAAGAAACACAATTAGCTAATAGGATTTAGTTGGTTGTTTTGTGTTTTTTTTTATTTTTATTTTTTTTATTATTTATTTTATTTTTTATTTTTATGATTTTCCTTGAAATAACATCCAATTGATTGCATCTCAGTCCAGTAGATGGCGGTAATACACTTTGCCTGTAAACTGCCATAAAACCTGACAGAAGAAGAAGAAGAAGAAAGTTTGCGACCGACAATACTTCACACACATACTATCCTACAACTGCTCGTGCCATTTGGACTTCTTAACGTTGAGTTCAAGATCTTCCTGACCTGTGAGTAAGTCAGTGGCCTTTAGAGCTGCTAATTGTTCTTTGATTTAGAAATGTATGTTTTTGCTAAGCATGGTAGAGCTAGACATGAAGTTAGCCGACTGCTAGCTTAGCTGTGTTATTGTTGTCAGAGTGGCTGGCCAGAGAGATTTGACATGATGAATCGTTAATTAACGAGGTGACAGAATGCCTGTGTTAAATACTGTACTTTGAATGTCTTCTTGCCAATAAAACAAGAAGAAGAAGAAGAAGGGAAAGTTTCAGAGTTCCGTGGAGCTCGCGACAGTAAGCGACAGTACGCGACAATAGCGGGCAATATGGCGGCGAAAAGCGTCAAAATAAAGGTACAGACGAACGATCAGATAAAGTAGGTTAAAATTCGGTTTTCAGAGTATTTTTCAAAGGTTTACACGAAATGTAAACATGTTGCTGAAACTTAGCCTATGTAAATGCATGTGCAAATGTTGTAATTGTAGCAGAATTGTCTTGCTAACATCCTTGAAATTGAACGGAAGTGATCTCACGCAACACCTTTCTCAATGCAAGGCAAGACAAACCAGAGCCCGTCTAAGGACATTCTCTGGACAAACGTCTCCATCTTCTGATGCTACTATTAAAAGAGAGGGGAACAAAAACAAACATAGAAAAAGGGGATAATAATGTACTATACATCGATTTAATAATAATGTTTTTATACAATTATACTTTGCATTAATATAATTGTGGAAGGATTACCTTTTTCATTAACAAGACCTAAAATAACACTATTATCAAATAACACTTAGTTCAAACTTAGGGTGGTAGGCTAAAATGGACTCCTTGTACTTTCAGAATAGATATTTATGCCAAATTCGTCTTTATAGGTATATGCCATACTAACTCTATCTGGGACTCATATAGCCTACCTAGGCCTGTCATACTATACACAATACTATTGAACTTTAAATTGTGTGGCTATGGAAACAATAAGTTGTGCATATTTAAAAGGGGTAAAATGGACTCCTTATAACATATACTTTCAGAATACACATAGATATTTATACCAAGTTCGCCTTTGTAGTACCAGGTAATACCAAGTCACTAGGCCTTCTATTGACACACACTGTTGAACTTCAAATTGTGTGGCTGTGAAAACAATAAGTTGTGCATATGTAAAAAGGGAGTGAAATTAAATCCTTATAACATGTACTTTCAGAATATATAAAGATATCTATACCAAATTCGCCTTTGTAGGTACAAGGCCATACTAACTCTGTATCAAGTCATATACTATGTCTGCCATTGACATACACTGTTGAACTTCAAATTGTGTGGCTGTGAAAACAATAAGTTGTGCATATGTAAAAGTGGGGTGAAATGAAATCATTATAACATGTACTTTCAGAATACATATAGATATTTATACCAAGTTCGCCTTTGTAGGTACCAGACCATACTAACTCTGTACCGAGTCATATACTTTAGGCCTGTCATTGACATACACTGTTGAACTTCAAATTGTGTGGCTGTGAAAACAATAAGTTGTGCATATGTAAAAGTTGGGTGAAATGAAATCATTATAACATGTACTTTCAAAATACATATAGATGTTTATACCAAATTTGCCTTTGTGAGTACCAGACCATACTACCTCTGTACCAAGTCATATACTATGTCTACCATTGACATACACTGTTGAATTCAAATTGTGTGGCTGTGAAAACAATAAGTTGTGCATATGTAAAAGGGGGGTGAAATGGAATCCTTATAACATGTACTTTCAGAATATATATAGATATTTATACCAAGTTCGCCTTTGTAGGTACCAGGCCATACTAACTCTGTACCGAGTCATATACTTTAGGCCTGTCATTGACCTACACTGTTGAACTTCAAATTGTGTGGCTGTGAAAACAATAAGTTGTGCATATGTAAAAGTGGGGTCAAATGAAATCATTAAAAGAGAAAAACAGATGAGTGTTCAGGAAGACAGGCCTGTTTAGTTGAAAGCCCACTCACCACGTCAAGGTACAGGCCACAAGTGGGATGTTAGTATGACAGGACAAGACAGAGGACAAGGTTAGTAAAACACATATATAAATAGAAAGTAATAAAAGACAGTAAAAAAGTACATAAATGACAATTATACATGCTAAAGTTTCCATCCCCCTTCATGAAATGTTCTATAATGTATCCCTTTATAACCTCCTCTACTACTGTTCAAAGTGGGGGATGCAAACTTTTTCTTTTTCTTTTTTTGACAAATAAACAATGATAAACAATGACAAACTTCACAAGGACATAACATAAATAAGGACAATAATAAATAAATAAATACACATACATACACATGCACATACATTACCTTAGTGACAGCAGGGGTGTCATTTCACAAGGACCTCAGCAGGAGCCAGAGCAAAACACTGCAATATTCACACAATGTCACAATTAAACACAACACACACAATTATCACACACACACACACACACATACATATTGCAAATTGCCACAGTTTGGATATTGCACATTGTCCGACATCAAATATTGCACAATTCTCCAATAAATATTATGAATAAGTATAAGTTATATATTATAATTACAATAATACATATTCATCAATAAATAAATACATAAATAAATAAATACAAACCCCAATATATCCAGGAAAAATATTACAGTATCACCTGGTGACTTAATTCATACTCTAAAATCCTCCGCATATTGCTACTGCAAAATTTGTTTAAATTTGTTTGAAAAAGGAAAGATTTAACAAAAAAACAAACATACACTCCACAGTTTATGCTATCAGACTGTTTTATAAATGTTGGGCATTTATGATAAAATTCATATCTAAATACAAGATTCACCAGCTTCCCATGGATCGCTAGATACTGTAACAATAGGTATCTCTGCAATGTTGGCATTATTTTTTATCATTTCATAATCAAATGTTTTGATTGAGTCAAAGACTTTTGCTGTTACAGTTATTTCATTATTTTGGGGGTGTTGTTCCATCAGCTCCAAAATCATAACAGCCCAATGCATGTTGTTAAAATTTACTGGAATAACTACTGTGTGGTAGCGCCACCAATTATTTTCAGGCTTATATATTTTTTGGTAATACATTGATGTCAGGGCAAAATACACTTTTTTAAACACTGACTTATAAATGTTGATGGGACCATTACAATGTCATTTGTTGTCAGTTTTGCTTTGGAGCATTTTCATATAAATGTCTATTATTTTATCATCTAGCCATTCACTACTTCTAATCACGTTCATATCCTTCTCTGTCATATTTGGAGGCAAGTTGACATCTCCTTGAGGAATCCATTCTTGAATTTCAAATGGTTCATGATTACCACACTGTTTATTACATTTGTGTTGTTCCTCATATAAGCGGCATATATTAATCTGTTCAGTGGTCTCCACACAGTATTCAACTAAAAGAATATGGGATTAAGTTGTATTACGTTGGCAATTTCTGTTTGTTTGTCTGAAACACAATCAAAACTTAACAACTGTATAAAAGGTTTTTCTGAGAGAGATACCAAAAGGGATGCCAGTGAATACTTGTAAATGCCAAAAACTGTGTCGAAAGTGTAAGATGTAATGGGAGGCTTTTGGGGTTATCTGCTAATATGAGAAGTGACTGTGGCAAATGAATCAGCAAAGTTTCTGACACAGTATTCTCTCCACATGATTTGCAATTGTCTGTTTCATTTCTATTTTTTTATTTAAATCTTGATTAGTTAAAAAAGTGTTTTATTGCCTCTTCTGAAATATCTAAAGGTAATGAGATTAGAATTTTGTTTGTGCGGTTTCTTCTCTCATTTTCTGCACACCTGATACAATTAAATAATGACAAGCAGTGAGCATACAGCAAATCATTGGCTAAAAAGTTTGCCTGCAGGTATTTATCTACAAATGTTTTAATTAACACTACAGCTTCATTTTTTAGTAAATTGGCTTTTCAAGTTCATAATGTTCACATAAAGAGATGTCTTCAATTGCTTTCTGTGAAACTTGAAAGTCAGGGCTACATTTCTTTTTATAGGCAGAGGAAAGTCTTTTTTGACACTGCTTCACGGCTCTTGTTTGTTTAAAGAATTGCAGTATTGGTGTGCTCCCACTACCTTTAGCTATTTCTGGCATACCCCCGGTTGCCTACTATTTTTATTAATGCTGAATAACTTTGTGCTCTCTTTTGGGGTTTTGAAATGTATTCTGAAGGTGCTTGTGTTACAGGTCCCAAGTGTGGGACTGACGTAACAAAGATAAGTAGATCCTGTGAAACAGGTGGAAAACAAGGAGATGACACAGGCTGCTTCTTGTCAGTTTTTCATCAAAGTGCATCTTTTATTTACTAGCAATCATGTCAAAGTCTGTGCAATAAGTCTGTTTCAACAGTAACATGTTCTTTAACATTACATTTATGTATCTCAATACATTCATCACATACTCATGTATCCCAAAAACACATTCATACATTCACATTTTCACACCCGTGAAAATAGGCCACTATGGCTGAATAGTGCAATAACATGGACATACCATTGTATTTAAGTACAGGCTACCTGTAGGAAACCACCCTGACTAACCATTCAATGCCGAATAGAATTCTAGCGTAGCAAAAGTCAGAGAATAGCACATAAAGATTCAGTTCAATATTATAAAACCTTAACCCGTTTAAATATACAGTACATACAAAACAGCAATATTAAAGGCACTAGTTACATTATGTATACTCAATATGATTCAGATAACAAACATTCATTCCAGTGTCATGGCTTAGTATATTTACATTCATTACTTCAAGATAACTGTTATATCAAAACTGTGTTTTTTTAACATCGTCTTCATACTTCTGAGAAATACTATTCCTTGTATCAACTTATCTATTTATTTACTGTATACTCGTATTCCTTATCAGAATAATCATGTCTTATGACCAGTGTGTATTTATCTATTTATACTCTCAAAACTTTGTTAAATTCTATATCTTATAACCGGTGTGTCTTAACTTATTTATGTTCAAACATCATAAAATATCCGTTTTATAAAAGCAGTGGGTGAGCGTATTTCTACTCATCAAACTTTGTGAAATAACCGTGTCTAAAAACAGTGTATGGGGAGTTCACGGCTAAGTTAGCAGTTAGCTATGTGGATGTCAACAGGATCTCAAAGGATCCAGCTAGCTAACAGGCGGCAGCTAACCGTCTGAAGCACATCAGTTTGCCGCCACAGACAGCTCGCGAGGCGGCTGCTGGCGTTAACCTCAGCTAGCTGCTTCATCACGATGGCAAACCTAATATAACATTTAAATTTAAAAGTTCACAATAACACAAAAACAAGTTATCAAATAGACATCAGTCATGAGTTGCAGACATCATGAAAGCGGATGGCGTTTATACAGTACTAACCTGTGAAACAGGTGGAAAAACAAGGAGATGACACAGGCTGCTTCTTGTCAGTTTTTTCATCAAAGTGCATCTGTGGGCAGAGCGGTGGTCGCTCCCATAGCAACCAGGCAACTGCACCTCCTGTGTCGCAGCTTATGTTCCTACTAGGCACTAGGCGTTCTAGAGTAATAATATAAAAATACAGTAATAATCTAATATTGACAAATAAAAAGTCCTACTAGGCATAGTGCCGTTCTAGATGAATCATATAAAAATACAAATGCAGTTAATAAACACTTGTGGTCACCTATTTGGGTGCGCCACACGCTCCCCAACTACAAAAGTGGCTCCCGACACTTGCTCTTAAACATGAAACCTCAAGATCAGTGTAAAAGAGATGTAGTGTTCAATAGCAGTGGATGAGGTAAGGGGTGGCAGGTAAGTAAAGGGAATTGTGTGTGTGGGATGGGCTGAATAAGGTGTGGGCTGAACAGCATAAGAAGTGGGCTGAACAGCATAAGGCGTGGGTTGCATAGCATAAGGTGTAGGCTGGACAGAGTAAGGTGTACGCTGGAGAGAGTGAGGTGTAGGTGGGATAGGGTGGAATGTAGCCTGAAGAGAGTGAGGTGTAGGCTGGAGAGAGCAAAGTGTAGGTTGAGCAGAGTAGACAGCAGACTGTGAGTGTGGGTGTGTGTAAAATGTTGTCTGAGCATCTATAGCACTGACACTAGTGTGTAGCTGATATGTAGGTTGCCCAAGAGAGGTGTAGGTCAGCATCTGGGGGTGCCTATCTCTGGTAGACCTCCTCAGTTTTGGCTGGACATTCAGACTGAGGCGCCTGCACACCTTCACCTGAGTCTCTAGGCTGAGGTCGCTCCTGCTCCTCGCCAAGACAGGGTTTTCCCATGGTAGTGCAACCTCATCTGGTCCTTCTTGCACGTCTTCGCTCCACATCCTCTTTCAGGTTCAGGCCTGTCATGCTCGAAAGGCCCCTGGTGAGCTCCACTCTGCTCATGGCTGATCTGTGTATCACAGGTAGCACTCTGGTGGGGTGTGACAGTCTCAACTTCGCTGCACTTCCCTTGGTATCCGCAGCCAGTAACAAAGCGCTTCTCCATCTGCCCTCTGAATCCTTTCGTGTCACTCTGTGGCTGTGCAACAGTTCTTAGTGGTTTATTATTAGACTTTCTCTTTCCTTTAGTGACTCAGTAGGTGTAGGCAGTTGACTGGAAGCTCAACAGGTAAGTCGTTTACTTGGAACAACAAGTTCCGATGAAGGGTGCGGATGGGGCGACCTCCAGTCTCAGGGCTAACTTTGTAGACTGGGTTATCTCCAAACTGCTCTTTTTGAGACTATGGAGACGTCTGTTCCCAATAGGATTTCAGTTTACAGGGTCCTCCTCTTACACCAAGGTTCTGGACAAGGACTCTGTCTCCAGGTTGAAGGGTCACACCTTTGTTTTAGCTTGTCATAATAGTGTTTGCCTTTTGCACTTGACTGTTGGCTGTTGTCGCCAGCTATTCTGTATGCTTCAATCATTTTCTCTTTCCATTTCTCTGCATATCCTCTCGGCGTGTTTGTTTCTTCCTCGGCTACCAACCCAAAGAGAAGGTCGACAGGAAAGAAGCGTGGATGGTAGCCATATAACAGGTAATATGGAGAGTAGCCAGTAAGCCTCATGCTTGGTGCAGTTGTATGCATGGATGACATGGGACAGATGATCTTTCCAGCTTTCTTTCTCCTTCTCTCAAGTGTTGAACATTTGTAGAAGGTCGATTGAACCTCTCTTGGGATTGCCTTGTGGATGGTATGGGGAAGTTCTGGAATGGCTCACACCAGACAGCTGTCTGAGGGTCCTGAACAGTTCATTTTTTCAAACTCCGCCCTTTGGTCATGGTGCAGCTTACTTGGATATCCAAACCGAGGGATGAAATCATTGAAGATCTTGTCAGCAGCTGTCTTGCCAGTCTTGTTTTTTTTTTTTTTTTTGTGGCATAGGCTTGTGCAAACCTGGGTGAAATGGTCAGCTACCACCAGGATGTACTTTACCCACCCGCGACTTGACTCAAGGTGGAGGAAGTCAATACAGGCGAGTTCAAGGGGTGAGCTTGATGTTACACAACCCATGGGTGCTCGGTCATTTGTAGTGGGTTTCTTCTGTTTGATGCAGCGACACTTCCTGGTGATGTACTCTTCAGTCTCTCCCTTTTCATGAAAGGCCAATAGAAGCGTTCTCTGGCAAGGCTCAGAACTCTTTCTACACCCACATGTCCCATGTTGTCGTGCAGGTGTGTGAGAACTGTCTGTCTATAGATGGCAGGCAGAACCAACTGTTGGCTGACCCAGTGCTGTTCTGTAGGGAGGCCATCCTTCACATGCAGCCTGCTCCATTCCATTGACAGTTTTCTGGTGGGCCTGTCGGCGTCCCTCGCATTATTGTCTCAGTCAATTCTGCTGTTCTTTCTTTTAAATCAAGGATTTTTCCAATGACAGGATCTTTACGCTGCTCACTTGCCAGCTCAATAAGGGCTGATCACTGGAAAGGGCACTGATTGAGTCTGCTGTTCTGATGTTATACTGAGGGCTGCCACCCATGCTACATCACCCTGTTTGGCCATTCTGCTCCCATCCCAGGTAGCACACACTGCCTCTTCTGTCAGTCTTTCTGAGCACTGGTTAATGAAAGCATCAATGTCAGGGACAACGAGAAAGAGTGTCTGCATCAATATTTAACTTGCCTGGGGTATCTGATCTCAAAGTGGAAGTCTGACAGCTCCCCTACCCGCGGTAACCCCTGCATTCAGTTTAGCAGTACTCATAACATAGGTCAGGGGTTGTTATCAGTGTAGATAGTGAAATGAGGGCATAGGTACAGGTAGTCCTGAAATTTGTCACACCTGCCCCTTCAAGGCCAGAAACTCAAGTTTTCCACTGTGGAGGTGATAATTCCGTTCTGCTGATGTTAGCGTCACGTGACCCATAGCCAATCCTACTCTCATTTTTCCTTCTTGCTTTTGGTAAGAACGGCTCCCAGGGCCCTCTTGTGGAAGCATCAGTGTGGAGTATGGAAGGGATGGTCAAAGTTTCAGGTAAGCCAGCACTGGAGGGTGTGTCAGAATCTCTATTAGGTGCTCAAGGATCTGCTGGTGCTCACCCTTCCACTCTCAACAGGCATCTGTGAGGGAAGGAAGTTGGGGCCCCTTTGTCTTTCCCTTTTGTGGGCTCGGGTGGTTGTACCCGTGCTTCACCTGGAGCAACTGGCTGACCTTGCTATTGAGAAAAGTCCTGTACATATGCCGGTGGTAGCTCAGAAGCCAAGTAACCTCGGACATCCCCAACTGTTTGTGGTGTTTTCTCTTCAACACTACTTCCCGCTTCAAGGTCTTTTGGGATCCACCCTCACACCGTTTGCAGACACCAACCGACCCGTGCCTGACCTCTTTTGCAGGAAACAACTCATTTTCTGGCCTCAGTTTAACCCGGGGCTGCAGGGCTTGGAGTACATGGGCAACACTTCAACATGCTCTTTAAAGACTTGGAGAAACAGAGGACATCGTCCAGGTAAGGTATGCAACAGTCATCTCTAAGGGTGTCAAGCATATTCTCCATGCTCCGTTGGAAGGCTGCTGGTGCATTTGACAATCAAAGGTATCCTGACCCACTCATAAAACCCCCCATGGAGTTGTGAAAGCAGTCAGATGCCTGGATCCCTCAGCAATGAAACCTTGGTGGTAGGCTTTGCCTTGGTCTAAGATGGAAAACCCAACTATAACCTCCAAGCGAGTCAAGCAGGTCCTGTATCGTGGGAGTGGGTGTCGGTCTGGCACAGTCTTTTTTTTGTTGAGGAGCGGTAGTCGATACACAGCGTGTAGTGATCCATCTTTTTTTCTCACACTCGATAGGTGCGGCATGGGGTGACTGAGACTTTTACAAATCCCATCCTTTCACCAATAGGTCTTGGACATACTCTTTGACTTCCCGGTACAACGGCTTTGGGACTGATGCATAAGCCCTTTGAACAGGGATATCATCTCTGAGTCTGATGGACATCTGGGCGAGGGGATACACCCAATGTCAGTGTTGTCTTGGCGAATGCAGCAGACTCCTCATACAACATTTTCCCAAGCACTCCCTTGCTGTTCTGGACTGAGGTGGCTGGGGTCAACAGGTGGGTGCCACAAAGTGGAAGGAGTAGTGTTAGGTGCTGGTGACATTATTAACTTCAGCCCTTACTGTTCTAGTAGGTGTTGGTTCAGCTGACAGTGTCTCTTGCTTGCCTATTTCAAGGACTTTTTTGCAACCTGTTGGATGGAGCCTAACAGAGTTCTCTTGGGTAATACGATCTCATGCTTAGTGTAGTTTGCGACGGGCACACTAACAGGCGGCCATCTGCCCTGACTGATCTCTAGCACTCTCTCACCAACACTGAGCTGTTCTAGGATGGCACTCTCCTCTGCTGGCTCATACAGAACAAGGCAGTTAGTCATGTCAAGGTAGGTGGAACTCTGCATTGCACATGTGTTGTCCTCCCAGGTGGGATGGTAACATTGTCTCTACACACTCTTATGGTGGCAGTACTGCAGCTCGATTCGTTCTTTGGCTTGTATGAAGTT
Organism: Alosa alosa; assembly: GCF_017589495.1. NCBI lineage: Eukaryota > Metazoa > Chordata > Actinopteri > Clupeiformes > Clupeidae > Alosa > Alosa alosa. The sequence goes on from NC_063191.1 coordinate 1,312,206, forward strand.
CACCATGGGCTGGCTTGTTCTTCTCCCACGCCAAGAGCTTTACGCAGAAGGCTGATGACAATGGCTTGTGCATCTGTATACATGCCTGACTGTTGACCATCTCCTGCAGAACATTAGCTCCAAGTAGGGGCTGGGGGAGGGGAAGTTGGCTGACCAGAAAAGGAACCTGCATGGTGAGGCTGGGGTTGTCATTTCCTGGGAGGTTGACTGTTAGCTCCACCCATCAGCCATAGGGAATGGCCTGTCCGTTTGCAGCACATAAATTCAAGCTTTCCCTGGGTCAAGGAGCTCTTGTAAGTGTCTTACTGGATGATTGGGAATGAATGTCTCTTTCCAGGATCTGTCAATGATGCTTACTTGTGACCCAGAGTCAAATAGAACTGTTACAGCATAACCACTGATGAAGCAGTTTAGCAGGCTCTTTCTACCAATCAATGGCACTGTGTGAACTGTACATTTGGGAACTGTCTGTGTCCTCAGAGAGTGAACGTGTGTAGCTCTTTGATCACCTTCCGCCCTTGGACTCTCTTTTGCTGGCGCGTTGATGTTAGTGGCTGGGACTGGAACTGTGAAATGGCCTCTGATTGTCCCTCAACAGAGACCGATTCCCATTTCCCTGCTGCTGGCTTCTCTTCAAACAGCCGATGGCCCGATGCCCCTGGATCCCCGCACACAAAACAGTGATTACAGTTCTGTAAACCTTGTTGTGTACAGTCGGTGCAGCTGGATGTTCTACCTCTCTATTTGTGGCGGACTGGTTTGTTGAAGAAGGGGTAATTGAGTGGGAGGTGTCGTGGAGGCATGGTGTGTCTGATGGCGAACTGGAGTTTGACCAGTGACAGTCCTTGGAGTGGGGGCGCATGCATGACAGCTATCTGTTGATCCATCAAGGCTGCCACCATGTTAGTTAGAGCCTCCACTTTTTGCATTCAGCTGTTGTATGGACTCACTGTCTCTTTTTTGTCCATAGACTGGTGTTCTCCATCCATCTGGACACTGTGTGTATGAGCTGTCTTCTCTGGCTGAACCTGACCGAAGTCTGCGCTTGGTGTTCATTCTCATCACTGATTATCTTCATAACCTGGCTAAGAATTTCCTCATCAGTGACATGGCCAGTTGAAAGGAATACTCTGAGTCGCTGCCTGATATCTGTGTGTTTTGATCCTAGGCCCTGATAGATGGTGTGAAGGAAAACTTCCTGAATGGTTTTGGGATCATAACGAATGTCCGCACTTGCCTGCCTTGACTGAAAGAGGATTTTCTGTTTGAGCCCAATCATGCGGTAAAGAAACTGCTGAGGGGACTCTTGGTCGTTCTGCTTTGCACACATTAACTCCTGGAACAGTTCTGTGCTAGCCTTCTCACACAGATGAGACCTGAGGAAGCCCTTGATTTCATTGGTGGTGATCTCATCCTTGTTGATGAGCATGTCCTTGAAAACACCTGGCTTGACTATCTTCAGCACCCCTCTGACCACCTCTGTCTCAAGTGGACCCCTCCTGACTCCCTCATCAATCTGTTTACAAATACTATTGAATGTGATGTCAGAGCTGTGGTCCCCAATCTGTCCCCATGTACCTTAAATTCTCTACGCTGGAGATAAGACAGGTCCCTTTAAAGAAACTGTGCCCCTAACGCAGTCTGTGCCTGAGTATGATGTGGTGGTGGGAGTAGTGTTGGTGCCCCTGTATTATAAAGTATACCACAGTCAGTGCTAGTCATATTTCTGAAGTGTTGTGTCCTGTCCGGTACACTAACATGAGGCTGACTGACATGCTGACTCGTAATGTTAGTGTCTGTGTTGAGACCAATGTGCTGTTGTGTAGTATGCACTGTGGTGGTAGCCGATGGAAGAGTTGTGTAGTGTGTGTGTGTGCTGCTGGGAGATGGCAGGTCAGGTGTAGTGTGTGTGTAGCCTACTGCTGGTGATGGGGCAGTGGGTATGTCTTTAACCTTTTCTACACCCTTTGTGATGACAGCTGGAATACGATTTTCAATAGCAAAACATACAAGGTCATTTAACATTAGCAGTTGACTCATACCCTCATCTTCAGAACTTGACAAGCTATCAGACTTCATATAACTAAGAATATAATCTACACATCCCTCTTCATCAGAAGGCTCCAGTGTGTTGGTACCTTGTCTGGCCGTTGCGATGTCTTTTGCGAGATGGTAGGCTTCAGTACCTGAGAGTTTGTACAAGTTCTTTTTTTGATGCTCCAGGCGAGTTCTTTTGCGTCGCGGTACTCATGGCGTACTCTGATGAGGCAGCAGTGCGGTTCCCTCTGGCAGAATGAAGACACAAAGCGCCCTCTGTGGATACCCACCAGCTGTCGTCTCGGCTGTAGTAGCGTCCGCGTCGCCTTGCTGTGGCCTCGTGGTTCTGTTATCACTGGATCAACTTCCCCATATGGTGGTGACGGAAGACGATCCCTGACGAGCCCCAAAATTTGTTACAGGTTTAAGTGTGGGACTGGCCGTAACAAAGATAAGTAGATCCTGTGAAACAGGTGGAAAAACAAGGAGATGACACAGGCTGCTTCTTGTCAGTTTTTCATCAAAGTGCATCTTTTATTTACTAGCAATCATGTCAAAGTCTGTGCAATAAGTCTGTTTCAACAGTAACATGTTCTTTAACATTACATTTATGTATCTCAATACATTCATCACATACTCATGTATCCCAAAACACATTCATACATTCACATTTTCACACCCGTGAAAATAGGCCACTATGGCTGAATAGTGCAATAACATGGACATACCATTGTATTTAAGTACAGGCTACCTGTAGGAAACCACCTGACTAACCATTCAATACCGAATAGAATTCTAACGTAGCAAAAGTCAGAGAATAGCACATAAAGATTCAGTTCAATATTATAAAACCTTAACCCGTTTAAATATACAGTACATACAAAACAGCAATATTAAAGGCACTAGTTACATTATGTATACTCAATATGATTCAGATAACAAACATTCATTCCAGTGTCATGGCTTAGTATATTTACATTCATTACTTCAAGATAACTGTTATATCAAAACTGTGTTTTTTTTTTAACATCACGATCTTCATACTTTCTGAAATACTATTCCTTGTATCAACTTATCTATTTATTTACTGTATACTTTCGTATTCCTTATCAGAATAATCATGTCTTATGACCAGTGTGTATTTATCTATTTATACTCTCAAAACTTTGTTAAATTCTATATCTTATAACCGGTGTGTCTTAACTTATTTATGTTCAAACATCATAAAATATCCGTTTATAAAAGCAGTGGGTGAGCGATTTCTACTCATCAAACTTTGTGAAATAACCCGTGTCTAAAACAGTGTGCGGGAGTTCTGACGCTAAGTTAGCAGTTAGCTATGTGGATGTCAACAGGATCTCAAAGGATCCAGCTAGCTAACAGGCGGCAGCTAACCGTCTGAAGCACATCAGTTTGCCGCCACAGACAGCTCGCGAGGCGGCTGCTAGCGTTAACCTCAGCTAGCTGCTTCCATGATGATGGCAAACCTAATATAACATTTAAATTTAAAAGTTCACAATAACACAAAACAAGTTATCAAATAGACATCAGTCATGAGTTGCAGACATCATGAAAGCGGATGGCGTTTATACAGTACTAACCTGTGAAACAGGTGGAAAAAACAAGGAGATGACACAGGCTGCTTCTTGTCAGTTTTTCATCAAAGTGCATCTTTTATTTACTAGCAATCATGTCAAAGTCTGTGCAATAAGTCTGTTTCAACAGTAACATGTTCTTTAACATTACATTTATGTATCTCAATACATTCATCACATACTCATGTATCCCAAAACACATTCATACATTCACATTTTTCACACCCGTGAAAATAGGCCACTATGGCTGAATAGTGCAATAACATGGACATACCATTGTATTTAAGTACAGGCTACCTGTAGGAAACCACCCTGACTAACCATTCAATACGAATAGAATTCTAACGTAGCAAAAGTCAGAGAATAGCACATAAAGATTCAGTTCAATATTATAAAACCTTAACCCGTTTAAATATACAGTACATACAAAACAGCAATATTAAAGGCACTAGTTACATTATGTATACTCAATATGATTCAGATAACAAACATTCATTCCAGTGTCATGGCTTAGTATATTTACATTCATTACTTCAAGATAACTGTTATATCAAAACTGTGTTTTTTTTTTAACATCGTCTTCATACTTTCACGAGAAATACTATTCCTTGTATCAACTTATCTATTTATTTACTGTATACTTCATTATTCCTTATCAGAATAATCATGTCTTATGACCAGTGTGTATTTATCTATTTATACTCTCAAAACTTTGTTAAATTCTATATCTTATAACCGGTGTGTCTTAACTTATTTATGTTCAAACATCATAAAATATCCGTTTTATAAAAGCAGTGGGTGAAGCGTATTTCTACTCATCAAACTTTGTGAAATAACCGTGTCTAAAAACGGTGTGCGGGGAGTTCCACGGCGCTAAGTTAGCAGTTAGCTATGTGGAAGTCAACAGGATCTCAAAGGATCAGCTAGCTAACAGGCGACAGCTAACCGTCTGAAGCACATCAGTTTGCGCCACAGACAGCTTTCAGCGAGGCGGCTGCTGGCGTTAACCTCAGCTAGCTGCTTCATACGATGGCAAACCTAATATAACATTTAAATTTAAAAGTTCACAATAACACAAAAACAAGTTATCAAATAGACATCAGTCATGAGTTGCAGACATCATGAAACGGATGGCGTTTATACAGTACTAACCTGTGAAACAGGTGGAAAAACAAGGAGATGACACAGGCTGCTTCTTGTCAGTTTTTCATCCAAAGTGCATCTGTGGGCAGAGCGGTGGTCAGCTCCCATAGCAACCCAGGCATAACTGCACCTCCTGTGTCCATGGCGCTTATGTTCCTACTAGGCACTAGGCGTTCTAGAGTAATAATATAAAAATACAGTAATAATCTAATATTGACAAATAAAAGTCCTACTAGGCATAGTGCCGTTCTAGATGAATCATATAAAAATACAAATGCAGTTAATAAACACTTGTGGTCACCTATTTGGGTGCGCCACACTTGGAATCACCTTTTTTCTTGTTCCATGATTCCTCCTGTATGTCTCTTAATCTTTTCATCCTTTTCAGTTTAATTTTTTCGCAGAAGTCTCTCTCACGTGCTTTATATAATTTATATAGTTCCTGGATGCATTCATCAGTTCTAAGTTTTTGTTATTCAAAACAATGTTTTTAGTATTTTTTAAATGTGACTTCTGAAATCGAAGTGGTTTTATCTAGATTTTTATTGTGGAACCTTTCCATCTTTGATAAATTAACCTGAACCATATCTGACCAAATTGGAATTACGGTAGAAAATGATTAAATAATTTCTCGAAAGTAACATAGGGCCAAAGTAAGGTTTTTTTCTGTGCTTTTTTTTTATAGAGGTCGGCTGTTTCGGCCGCTTCGATTGTTATTTGATTAAAATAACGAAGAAATGGGGATTGATGTGTGACTATCTCAAAAATGTCCCCTGATAGGCTGTCATCTTTTCCCTCAAAATCTTCAGACCCTAAGCTCTTAACTTTATCCTCTAAATTGGCTGTACTATTCTCTAGCACGTCTGAGTACACTCTGCTCTCCAAGACCATACAGATATCAAAAATTAAGTTTTTTGCTTCAGCAAGCGATTTAGCATTTATTAAAAGACTAAACATATACATACCAATCCTATATATTTTGTCTTTCCCATTATATTGCTTTTTGCAGATCTCACTGGCTTGACGCATTAAATGACTTTTACAAGACCGTATGACGCAAAAATCTAAATCAATTTCCTTTTGGGTTCCGTTAAGAATGTGCCAGCAGCGATTTAAATATGTTGACATTGTGTCCTTATTAAATACATTCATAGCAGCTTGCAAAAGTACCAGTGACCTGTCGCTATTGATTTGAATCGGTGTATTATTACAACCAAACAACTTCATCTCAAAATGTCTAACTGTGTTTAAAAGTTGTTCTGCTGAACTCTGCGTATGGTCATCTGTTATCATAAAGGCAATTGGAGCAGACGCATGAGGAGTTGATGACGAACTAATGGTTATTTCATTAATATAAAATGCTTTTATTTATTTCTGAGTTAATCATGCTCCCTGTGGCATCCCAGAATGCTGGGGACGACTCTGTTATCTCGTGCCAGAGTCTTATGCCACCTTCAGTAAAACAGATGACCCTAAATGGATAAAGTTGAATGCTTTGAATGAACCCTTTAATCTTTTCATTGGACACGTCATCTACCTCCATTTTATCTTTTAGAAGCTGCAGGGATTTAATTTCATCTATATCCATGTAACTTTGTAAATGTTGTTCTGATTTAATTTTCCTTAAAATTGAAGAGTCTGTTCCTATTCCACTCCTATTTTGTGCCGCCAGTGATTTCATATTTGCCTCTGCCAAAAGGTTATTATATAATTTATAAGCTGGAATGTTTTGCATTGCAGCAGCGAATTTGGTATAAACATCTATATATATTCTGAAAGTACATGTTATAAGGATTCCATTTCACCCCACTTATAGATATGCACAACTTATTGTTTTCACAGCCACACAATTTGAAGTTCAACAGTGTGCCGATGACAGGCCTATAGTATATGACTCGGTACACACTTAGTATGGCCTGGTACCTACAAAGGCGAATTTGGTATAAACATCTATATATATATTCTGAAAGTACATGTTATAATGATTTCATTTCACCCCCCTTTTACATATGCACAACTTATTGTTTTCACAGCCACACAATTTGAAGTTCAACAGTGTATGTCAATGGCAGACATAGTATTTGACTCGGTACACACTTAGTATGGGCTGGCACTCACAAAGGCGAACTTGGTATAAATATCTATATATATTCTGAAAGTACATGTTATAAGGATTCCATTTCACCCCACTTTTACATATGCACAACTTATTGTTTTCACAGCCACACAATTTGAAGATCAACAGTGGGCCAATGACAGGCCTATAGTATATGACTCGGTACACACTTAGTATGGCCTGGCACTCACAAAGGCGAACTTGGTATAAATATCTATATATATTCTGAAAGTACATGTTATAATGATTTCATTTGACCCCACTTTTACATATGCACAACTTATTGTTTTCACAGCCACACAATTTGAAGTTCAACAGTGTATGTCAATGGTAGACATAGTATATGACTCGGTACAGAGTTTGTATGGCCTGGTACCTACAAAGGCGAACTTGGTATAAATATCTATATATATTCTGAAAGTACATGTTATAATGATTTCATTTGACCCCACTTTTACATATGCACAACTTATTGTTTTCACAGCCACACAATTTGAAGTTCAACAGTGTATGTCAATGGCAGATATAGTATATATTTCGGTACACACTTAGTATGGCCTGTAACCTACAAAGGCGAACTTGGTATAAATATCTATATATATTCTGAAAGTACATGTTATAATGATTTCATTTGACCCCACTTTTACATATGCACAACGTATTGTTTTCACAGCCACACAATTTGAAGTTCAACAGTGTATGTCAATGGCAGATATAGTATATGACTCGGTACACACTTAGTATGGCCTGTAACCTACAAAGGCGAACTTGGTATAAATATCTATATATATTCTGAAAGTACATGTTATAAGGATTCCATTTCACCCCCCTTGTACATATGCACAACTTATTGTTTTCACATCCACACAGTTTAATTATATTGACGTTGAAAAAATATAGCATTCTAATGTGTATTTTCGATTTAAATGTCTTATTTAATTATTTTCTAAATTTACTTTCCCTTTGGTAACACAATACAGTTTTAAATTAATAATTGTTAAACATATTCATTACTTTTTCATTGAAAAAGTAATGACTATGTTCTGACTTTTATTTTGAATGATTCGCGAATGGCGGCCATATTGGAATTTTCTTTACTGTCGCTAGTTTCACACTACTAAGTTTCACACTACTAAGTTTCAGTAGCTACTGTCTATGCTTAACTCCCTGTCGAAAGTTTTGCGACCGACACAACGTTAGGTTACATACACAGCCATTCGGACTTCTTAACGTTAAGTTCAAGATGCACAGAAGAAAGATCTTCCTGACCTGTGAGTAAATACTGCACTTGGCATGTCTTCAAACAACACAGCCCTCTGAATGAATGTAGCCTTAGTACCATCCATGCTAGCACTAGCATGCTAGCACTGGGGATGTAAAGTGGTGTTGGATGATGCTGGGAGGCTGATCCCAAGGTCAATCAATAATTAGTACGCTCCTGTTGTACTAATAGGTAAATCAGTTAAGGCCTCTGGTGGTCAAATCAACCAAACCTTGTCAGTCAATTTGTAAGTCATCTTTCATTCCACAAAGTTACAATTTACATTGATAACTTGCTATATAGAATTTGGTACACCGTTTGAGTGGTCTGTGATGTAAGTGTGGGTACCTGATCTGCATGGGTTACCCCACATAAGCAACATGGTACACTGTTTGAATGGTCTGTGATGTTTGAGTAGTCTGTGATGTAAGCAGCATGGTACACCGTTTGAGTGGTCTGTGATGTTTGAGTGGTCTGTGATGTAAGCAACATGGTACACCGTTTGAGTGGTCTGTGATGTTTGAGTGGTCTGTGATGTAAGCAACATGGTACACCGTTTGAGTGGTCTGTGATGTTAGCTCGTTTCAAGGAATAGCCAGTAGCTGACAGTCAGAATGTTTTGATGGCATGGAGAATGTTTTGATGGCATGGTGAATGTTTTGATGGCATGGAGAATGTTTTGATGGCATGGTGAGGTCAGATGGGAAGGTAGGGTGGAAGAGGCGTGTCTTATGTCCAGTAGCGTTCACAGTAGACCAATACAGTGGGTCGACCCTGACTGACAACACAGGCCTACAGATTTACAACAAGAGAACAATAAAGGTAACACAAAACATAGGCTACTGTTAATAGCCAATATAATAAACCAATTGGTCAATACAGAGAGAATTGTGCGGATAGAACACTAGGCTACACAGTACATACCTGACCTGTTTGTAAATATTAAACTGCACAAGGAGTGTAATAAAATGTATAGAAAATAATTTACCTAGAATACCGAAAGCAAAAATAATGCCTGCATAATGTCACAATAATGAAGTAGGCTTGACGAAGTATGCTATATACCTAAACTTGCACATTTCTTACAAGTTCCGTGCCAGGAAAATGAGCATACCACTGTTTCAGGGTTCAGGGATGCCCTATAACACTTACAGTGGTGCCTCTTCTTTGCTGTTGGTGGACCCATTGTTGCCCCTTGGTCTGCTGGCAGCAAAGCTGGAGCTCACGGCTCTCATCAGGCAAGAGGGCCTTTGCCTCAGCCACAACTCTCTGTTTCAAGGCAACCCTGTAAAGTGTGTGTGTGTGTGTGTGTGTGTGTGTGTATGAGTGGGTGTGAGTGTGTGTGTGTGGGTGTCCCCACAACCCTGTCTCTTTGAACATACATCCTTGAAACGTGGGTCCACAAATGTGGCCATGTCTAGTAGGTCACTTGTGGCTGGATCGGCATACTTGTCATTGAGGTCATCATAATGCAGCATACTTGTCATTGAGGTCATCATAATGCAGCATACTTGTCATTGAGGTCATCATAATGCAGTGCTTTACTGACCTGCACAACTCACAACCCACACACACACATACCAAAAGACCAACCTGCTTCCCTCTGGCCCATTTATTCTTAGGGAATCTGCATCCATGTCACACTCTAATCTACTGTTACAGCACTCATAGCCCTCTCTGTCCTGCTGCAGCTCCTCTACAGCACTCATAGCCCTCTCTGTCCTGCTGCAGCTCCTCTACAGCACTCATAGCCCTCTCTGTCCTCAGCTCCTCTACAGCACTCATAGCCCTCTCTGTCCTGCTGCAGCTCCTCTACAGCACTCATAGTCCTCTCTGTCCTCAGCTCCTCTACAGCACTCAGCCGGAACGGAAAATGAAACAGCTATTTTCTAGGCTGATTTGACATGGAACTATACTCTCATTCCAGCGTTATAATCTAGGAACACCATGAGCACAGCAGCGCAATATCATGCAGCACCTGAAAATAGTCCCTGTAGGCTAACTTCCAGCAATAAGGTTGAGCTGCATCAGACGAATTGGTTAGTGAAGATTATAGCGCCTGAATGAGTATATGGTTCCATGTCCATCTACATTTGATATTCGTAGGTCTTATTAGAGGGAGAGCAGCTTCACAGAAAGAACTTCTGACTGGCAAATTTGAGGAAAAGTTGGTAAACCACCCTCCACGGCAAATTTGAGGAAAAGTTGGTAAAACCACCCTCCTTACCTAATTTGAGGGTGCTGATTCTGAATATTTTGTTTACCAAGTTCAATGGGCTACTTACCAAAAAGGCTGTTAATGACGACGCTTTGTTTCGGTGGGCGTTAACTGTGTTGTATCGGCATGTTCTGTTATATTCTGCTCCTTACATCTTCACTGCGACACTGAATATCTTGTGTACCCAATAATACAAATTTTAACTTGCATAAATCCTTCTTTATCGTAACATGCTGATTTACTAGGTGCAACATCCAATGGGGTCCGTGTAGAGACACTAATTACATTAACAATAGCGGCAGGTTCCAACACACCTGGCTTCACGGAAAAAAACGAAAGCATTAGAGCCTTTCGTGCGAGTAGCCCATTCTAAGTTCTAAGCCGCATAATCAGCATTTTAACATGAAATAGCTAATTATTTTAAAAAAAATTTTTGGCTTATTTTTCCCTAAATTGGGTTGATTTCAAAAGTAATCACTAAAACCAAATAAAAGTGTTCGCTAAATACATGTTTAAGCATTAAATAAGTCATACTATAGTTTATTAACATAACAATGGGAACATGATTACAGTTAACATGTAATAAACTTCGGAAATTCTAATTAAAACACAACCGTATTTTTATTGCTAACATAGTGAGTCACTCATGTGGTGTTTAATGCATTTCATCACAATAACAAGTTACACAGATAACCTTCAACTCAGAATATGTCCTACAGTACCAAAGCGGGCATAAGCCTAATGCAGAAATGCATCTACCGTCAGCAACAACCGACAAGAAAAAACATTTTACTTCTAGTAACACTGGATTTGCTATGTGTGCTTGCCTCCATACTAGAGCTTGATAATGTGCTCTTCTAATATGCCATTGAGCAGCATCACTTGTTGGTGGTCGAGCCTCCGATCCTCGACATCTAGAAAACAGTGGCTCTGGCATAGTGTTGTCACCATACCAAAATGATGACTTCGATACAATACCTGCCATAAATATCTTGATACTTGATACTGAAGCGATATCCAAATCCTCAAAAATATCTGGAAAAGAAAGGACGCAGGCCTACTCCAAGTGTATTGAGACATTTGTGTTGAATTTGGTGCACTTTTGGTCAATTCTGGGTTTTAAACTTCTAAACATCCTACATAATTATTATTTTTGTAATCAGTAAAATAGTAGTTTGTGTGTGATAAGTCCTTTATTGTTTGTTATAGCTCATTTATATTGTGTGGTGTTTTGGCAATAAATTACCTTTAAATAGCCAAAGTAGACTAGATCAAGGTCAGTGTTCAAATTACTGCATGCAAATCACTTAATGCTATGCAGAAGAGCCTAATATTTAGGCCATCTGATGTAGGCTACCCTAGGCCTTCCTGTGTTTATGGGATTTCTTTGACAGTTGCAAAGGGAAAAAATTGAAGATAGTCTTCTACACTACTTCTTCCCAGTGTAATTTAATAAGTATGTTTCAACCACTCAGGTCCATTATCTGTTGCAATATCTGTGTGCATTCCTACATTAGGTCTATTTCTTTGATAGTTAACATCATTTGCTACCACATAACAAATATCAAATAACAATACTAAAGTGTCTTACAAACTTCCCTGCATGCTTCTTAAATGTGCTGCAGTCAGATGGGTGTCCTAAAGACATAACTAGATCTTGAGCATCTATTTTACCAGTGTTGAATGAGCAGTTTTTGCAGTGATCACTACTGGACATTCCACATTGCTAGACAGCACTTGAGTGAGGATAGACTTATTTCCACTTCAACAATAACTATAGCTATCTGCAATAGCTACAGTACAGCGAGAAAGCGATAAATAAATCAGCTTTTTACCACCTCAAAAATATTGCCAAACTCAGAGGGCTGATGTGAACCATGAACCATGAACATGACTTAGAAAAACTCATTCATGCATTTATCTCCAGCAGGGTTGATTACTGCAATGCTTCAGGTGATACAAAATGCAGCAGCTAGGACTCTAACAAAAACTAAAAGAACTGACCACATTACTCCAATTCTTAAGTCCTTGCACTGGCTTCCAGTAAGTCACAGAATTGACTTTAAAGCACTATTGCTTGTTTATAAATCAGTAAATGGAGCAGGACCTAAATACTTGTCAGACATGCTTCAGCAGTACACACCTTCTCGTCCTCTCAGGTCCCAGGTGAAAAACCTGCTAGTAAAACCTACAGTTAGAACTAAACATGGTGAAGCAGCTTTTAGCTGCTATGCGGCTCAGCTGTGGAACCAACTTTCGGATGACATTAAAAAGGCCCCAACTGTAGCCAGTTTTAAATCTAGACATAAGACCAAACTGTTCTCAGATGCTTTCTGCTAACTGTGCCGAGTTACAAATTCTGAATCTGCCTTGATAATTATTCTACTTTGTCTTTTATTACTTTTTTTACAACTTTTGCCTTTGTTTTTGCTTATTAATTATTCTTTATTTTTAAATGATTTTACCTTGTGTTTTATGTTTTCTTTTTATTATGATCTTTACCTTTTAACTATTCTTTGACTATATTGCCCCTCTATGCTTTTATTTGGTTTTGTTTATGTAAAGCACATTGAATGACCTCTGTGTATGAAATGTATAAATAAACTTGACTTGACTTGACTAATCAGTTATTAGCTGAGGATTTGTCATAGGTCCACTTCCCTTTCAGCATCATATGCAGTAATGATGCACTGGAAAATGTTTCTTTTTGTTGCACTATAAAGGATATATTGTCTACATTTTTTGCAAATGATGCAATCTCCATAGCACTCGCAGCACTCCTAAAACATGCACACTCTTCCATGTTTCTGCATGGCTGGAATTTGAATGATAGGAAAGAGCACCAGTGAGATGTTTTAACTAGGCAAGCACAGTCGCCATTACAGTAAAAAAAAAAATACAGTGTAAATCCTCTGTAAAGACTGACAACTGTTCATAATAGTGACAAAAGACTTTCTACAGAAAAATGAGCAGTCACCTACTATTCTATAAATTTATTATCAAAGGAATCTATTTAGTTTCTAAAGCGTCATACAGAATTTTAGCTATTATTTCAATTTATATTTTAATTTTGGCTTATTTTCATTTGCTACTTGAGGGTCATTAGGGTAATTCCTGTCTTCTCCAACAACATATCTGACACATAAAAGAGTATATTAATGCCTTATTTTTTTTGCAATTCCTATGATATCTGATGGCAAAACCAAAAGTATGTGAATTATGCTAATTAGCCATCTTAAAACTCAAAATTGAGCTTGGTAAACAGAATATTTGAATTCAGCACCCTCAAATTGTGTGAAATAGCCCCTATACCGACTTTTCCTCAAATTTGCCAACAGGACTTTTTCTGAGCGTTTGTTAGCTATCTGCTCTCCCTCTATATTACACTTTCTAGCTTGAGAGGAGACAAGTTTTAAATAGGAAAATTACGAAAAATCTCAAGTCACTTTTAAGCGTGATGCTAGCAGGCTGAGATGCTAATGGTCCGTCTGCACCACAAAAGCCATTCAATGAGGCGTGATTACAGATTTTTAACAAGCGTTTCCTATAGGAAGTTGGAGATCCATAATGAGACACGATTACAGCTTTTAACAACGTTTCCTATAGGAAGTTGGAGATCCATTGACACAGTAAAACATTAGCCACCATAGCCAATACGAAGTTAGTTGTACAGCCTGGGAGGAGTGATCATGTTAAACGTTGAACTAAAATCAAGGAACAGAACTCGGGCGAGAGCGGACTTAGCTTCACAATACAGTACATTCCACCATGTGGCTTAGATTTTTAAGTCACCCACAATTGAAAACAAAAGTAAATCAGACCATTGGACTGATTCTGAATGCAGAAAAAAATCAGGAAAAGAGCACAGGAAATTATGTAGATAGGTATGGCCAAGCTAATGCCGTCATTATCATGAGGGTTGTTTGTAGATACAAATGAGTTCAGGAGTGATTATTTTCTGGATGACCCATTGACCTTTAATAGATTTCGAACTGTCTTTACCCCAACTATGTTTGGGCTTGATTTTTGTGTATTTTTCCAGGCTTTGTGTAAACATTGGGGCTCTGTTCTGCTCTCAGAAAGTTTAAATATGTGGTAATCCACAGTGCCAAGAGCTGCGCCATAGTGCACAGGCCAAGGGAGTCACCCTGCAGCCTACTCTACCATTGACTATGCACAGACCAAACAAACTGGCAAGGAGGTGTCTTATGACCATTTAAACGAGCTTTATGACAAGCTCGGTGAGGATGTCTTAATGGTAGTCAGCCCCTAGTGCACAGGCCCTAGAGACCTTCTGGAATGTGAGGGGGTGGGTGTCTTTCCTGGCAGCAGAGTGAATGGTAGTTTGTGGGGCCTTGTCTGCGACTGGGCTTGGTGACCTTTAGATTTCTCTCATCTAGAAGACTTATTTTATTTAATTTCACTTGGTTTCCGACCGTATTTTCCTTATTATAGCCTATTAGATATTTTTCTGGGGTGGTGGAAATAACAGATAAGGCTAAGGTATCCCTCCCCAACCCCATGAATACTCGTTAATCATTACGATTTTGTGATTACAGTTTTGTCCAAAATAATCGTGATTGTGATTTTTGCCATAATCGAGCAGGCCTAACATATGACCAGGCTGCCTTCTGACCACAGGGCCGCCCTGTAGATATCTCATACTGTAGGCCCTGGGCAGCATGCAGACACCCACCCTCACCACTCTCTCCACCCCAAGCGTTTCACTCCAGAAAATGTCCAGGCTGCCTTCTGACCACAGGGCTCCTCTATAGACTTGGAAATTCTGTTTTCTCCGATTTGAGGTACAGTGGAGAACTTTGGTTATACCAGCTGTAATCCTCTAGATAGAAAGGTCATCTTGGACTTAAATTGAAGCTTATAAACTTGGGAAGTTTTTCATGTGCCTTTGAGGCAGTGATGCATACAATAAAATGCTTGAAAGTGATCACTTTTGATGACAATTTGTCAGGCGGACAGACATTTTTTTGTCTTTTGGGGTATGTTGAGGGTGCAAACAACAGCAAAAAGGCAGCAATCCCCAGAATCTTTTCTGCCAGTTTCCCCCTATGTGTCAGGATACACCATGCACAATTTTAGGGTTATATGACCATACAGTCGTATGCAAAAGTTTGGGCACCCCTCTGAGATTTCATGACAATTTGCTCTTTCCTTTATAATAGAAGATCACAGCAACAAGATTTGTTTTCCTACAAAGATGTAGACGTTTGAGTGTTTTCCAGACCAAAATTCTTAGAGTAGCATTACATAGTTTTATTATAATAAAATAAAATGCAAAAAATGGGATGTGCAAAAGTTTGGGCACCCTTTTAATAGCATTCATTTCAAGACCTGTACGGATTTATAGCTGAGAGGTTGCAGCACAAAACTGCTTTGATTAGCTCGTTAGACCTTCAATTACAAAGACAGGTGGAAAAAGGCTATTTAACATAGGTAATAGCTGGCTGTGCTTGTCCTAGGTTCTTTCTTAGAGAGTGGCAACATGGGGACCGCAAAACAACTCGCCACTGACCTGAAAGCTAAGATAATCCAACATTATGAACTAGAAATGCAATTCCAAGGAATTACCAGTGCATGAAAATGCTAAAGTTGTGATGTAAAATATCATGTATAGTTAAAACAGATAATACAGAGATGGTTACTACGGTGATGCTAGGATAGACATGGTGGTTGCATAGCTTAATAAAGTTGATAGTTTAAAAGTAGACTGTTTAAAAGCTGAATGTAGATAGTTTAAAAGTTGTTGATAGACAGTAGATAGTTTAAAAGTTGTTGATAGACAGCTAGTTTAATAGATAGTTTAATGATAGTTTAAAAGTAGACCGTTTAAAAGTTGAAGGTAAATAGTTTAAAAGTTGTTGACAGACTGGAAGTTGCATGAATGTTGATATTCAAATAGTTTAATGGCTGTGTATAGGTAGATATTTGTGATAACTGAAAGTTGGAATGGCTCTAATGTTTGCTAGCAGTTATGCTAAGATTTTTAACTATGCTAAACCATGTTATTTAGCTAATGTTTTATAGCAGTGCTAGCAATGCTAACCTGTTAACCATGTTACTTAGCTAACGTTTTCTAGCAGTTTAATGAATGTTGATATTCAAATAATTTAATGGTGATAACTGAAAGTTGGAATGGCTCTAATGTTTACTAGCAGTTATGCTAAGATTTTTAATTCTGTTAACCATGTTACTTAGCTAATGTTTTATAGCAGTGCTAGCAATGCTAACATGCTAACCATGCTACTTAGCTAACTTAAATAACATTTTCTAGCAGTTTTGCTAAACATGCTAGCAATGCTAACATGCTAACTATGTTAACCATGTGACTTAGCTAACTAAGCTTATCATTTTAGTAGCTATGCTAACTATGTTAATTAGCATGCTAACAATGCTAGCATGTTAATTATGTTAACCATGTTACTTAGCTAACCGAGCTAATCATTTTTAGCAGTTTTGTTAAAAATGCTAACTAACATGTTAGCATGTTAATTATGTTAACCATGTTACTTAGCTAATTATTTTTAGCAGTTATGCTAACTAGCATGCTAACATGCTAGCATGTTAACTATGTTAACCATGTTACTTTAGCTAACCTAGCTAATCATTTTTAGCAGTTTTGTTAAAAATGTTAGCAATGCTAACATGCTAACTTTGTTAACCATGCTAACTAGCTACAGTGGGTAGGAGTCATAGTTGATGAAAAGTGTTGACATAGTTGATGACAAGTTAAAAGTTGTTGATAGACAGCTAGTGAATGTATATAGTTTAAAAGTTGAATGTAGATAGTTTAAAAGTTGTTGATAGACAGCTAGTTTAATAGATAGATAGTTTAATGATAGTTTAAAAGTAGACCATTTAAAAGTTGAATGTAAAAAGTTCAGTTATTTAATGGGTTACATTGTTTAACAGTGGATTATTGTAGTGAGGACTTTTATTTTGAAACAGTTTTGGGCAGAGGAAACAGTTGAATAGGATGTGTAGTCTTAATTGACCCAGATTGTATGCTTAAAGCCTGAGGCTGCAGGTGGCCTGAACACCTGCCATATGATTCTAATTGCTTAACGGCCGTATTATGATGTCACAATCGGCAATGTTAAGTCTATGGGGATTTTTAAAAAGTATTTCTTTAATAGTTTAAAAAGTATAAAAGTTTCAAAGTTTCAAAGTCATACCAACCCGATCTGTTTGAAGACCTACGTAACAAAGTTTGAATGAAGTTTCTAAGTTAAACTGTTCAAGAGAAATAGCGTACGGAAAAAGTGGTAAGCGGAATAATAATAATAAGAAGAAGTTGCCTAGGAAGAACAGTACAGTGCATTTTCATGCACTGTAATTAGGAGAAGGGTACAAAAAATTATCTGACAGGTTTAGACTGTCTGTCTCCACAGTCAGAAATGTAGTTGTGAAATGGAAGGCCACAGGAACAGTCCGGTGAAGGAAAGATGTGGTAGGCCGAGAAAAAAATAGGGGAAAGGCACAGGCTAAGGATGGTTAAAATAGTCACAGAGAAACCACAGACCACCTCCAGAGAACTACAACAACATCTGGCTGCTGATGGTGTAGTTGTTCACCGCTCCACAATCCAGCGTGCACTTTGCACCAGGAAGAGCTAATTGGAAGGGTGATGTAAAAAGCCTTTCCTGAGTGTTCGTCACAAGAAGAGTCGCGATGAGGTATGCAAAGCACATCTGGACAAGCCAGAAGCATTTTGGAACAAAATACTGTGGTCAGATGAGACCAAGATTGAGTTATTTGGTCATAACACGAACAGGTATGCATGGCGGAAAAAACACACTGCATTCCATGAAAATAACTTGTTGCCCGCTGTAAAGTTTGGTGGAGGATCCATCATGTTATGGGGCTGTGTGGCTAGCACAGGTACTGGAAAACTTGTTAAAGTTGAGGGCCACATGAATTCGTTACAGTATCAGGAGATTCTTGACAAGAATGTTCAAGAGTCAGTCACAAAGTTGAAGCTTACCGGGTTGGATCTTTCAGCAGGACAATGATCCTAAGCACCGTTCAAAATCCACCAAGGAATTCCTGCAGAAGCACAAGTTCAATGTTCTGGAATGGCCATCCCAGTCCCCAGACCTTAACAAGATTGAAAATGTATGGATGTATTTGAAGAAGGCTGTCCACGCACGGAGGCCAAGAAACCTGACTGAACTGGAGGCGTTTTGTGTGGAGGAATGGGCCAAAATACCACCTGCCAGACTTAAGGGACTTGTCCTTGGCTACAGGAGGCGTCTACAGGCCGTTATTGCAGCAAAAGGAGGCAATACTAAATATTAATGGAATTATTTCTTAGGGGTGCCCAAATTTACGCACATGCCTATTTTTCTTTAAATGCACATAAATATGTTTCTGTTGGACCAATAAAAGTTATTTTACTACTGAGATGTTTCTGTTACCTTAAGGTATAACATAATGTTAAAATGAAGTTGCTGCTTCAAAAGCTCAGCAAGTGACAAACTGATGCAGTGGTTTTCGTAAGGGGTGCCCAAACTTTTGCATACGACTGTATATGTAGCTGTAGTACCTTACATCATTCCGCCAAAAGCTTTTCACAAAAAGGGTGTTTTTTGGACCCTGAGACCAAACGGGGCCGAGTTGTGGGTGGTCATTATCAACTTGTGATGGCCCAAGGTATAAGATAATAGGAAAAAATAGTGAAAAAAAAGGTAGAAAAAAAAACATTCTGAGGAGTGGACCTGGCTCCCGGCCTAACAGGAGAGAGCGAGCAGCACTCGTAGTCCTAGTGCGATATCTACTGATTTATTTAATAAAAGTGCGATATCTACTGATTTATTTAATAAAAACTGATTTATTTAATAAAAGACAAGTGCGATATCTACTGATTTATTTAATAAGATATCTACTGATTTATTGAATAAAAGACATGTGCGATATCTACTGATTTATTGACTAAAAGACATGATTTATCAAAGGAGAAATGATACTGTAAGTCTGTGAAGAGTGCCTGCTACTGTGTCCTCTCGGAAATGTGGTAAACACTGCCCCCTGGTGGTAGAAAACTACAATGTTTAAGGTGGAATCTAAACTCAACTCCACCGCCAACTTCAGCTTCATTATGTGGTCAGTGTGTTAGATTCAGACGCTAGTGTAGGGTAGTGTAGTGTAGGGTAGCCCACTATGTGGTCAGTGTGTTAGTCAGACGCTAGTGTAGTGTAGTGGAGTGGAGTGGAGTGTAGTGTAGTGTAGGGTAGCCCACTGTGTGGTCAGTGTGTTAGTCAGACGCTAGTGTAGTGTAGTGTAGTGTAGTGTAGTGTGTTGATGAGACGCTAGTGTAGTGTAGGGTAGCCCACTATGTGGTCAGTGGTTTAGTCAGACGCTAGTGTAGTGTAGTGTAGGGTAGCCCACTGTGTGGTCAGTGTGTTAGTCAGACGCGAGTGTAGTGTAGTATGTTGATGAGACACTAGTGTAGTGTAGGGTAGCCCACTGTGGTCAGTGTGTTAGTCAGACGGTAGTGTAGTGTAGGGTAGCCCACTGTGTGGTCAGTGTGTTAGTCAGACGCTAGTGTAGTGTAGTGTAGTGTGTTGATGAGACGCTAGTGTAGGGTAGCCCACTATGTGGTCAGTGTGTTAGTCAGACGCTAGTGTAGTGTAGTGTAGGGTAGCCCACTGTGTGGTCAATGTGTTAGTCAGATGCTAGTGTAGTGCAGTGGTGGAGGAAGTACTGAATCTCAGTACTTAAGTAAAAGTACAAATACACAGAGAAATATTTACTTTAGTAAAAGTAAAAGTACCACAATGACAACCCTACTTAAGTAAAAGTAAAAGTACCTGCTTTTTAAATGTACTTTAAGTATTAAAAGTAAAAGTATTTGCATAATGATTTATTCTCTTAATATCTATATTCTAAAAAAAAAAATAGTATGGGCTGTGGCATTTTAATTAAGCTAGTTTTAGGTTAGGCTATATTCGACAGATAGTTTTAAACTAATGCAATTGTGCTTACCATCTGTGGCCCAGTTTACATTCTGACCTACAATTCTAGAGACTGTAATTCTGGTGATCTGCTGAGTATATCATTCAGCAAAACAAAGAGCCTGAAGTTTAACGGGTAGACCAGGGAAACGCCGGGTGGATCGTAATGCCAATTCTGCTGATTGAACAGAAAAGTTGCTGAGAAGGGTGTCTTTATGATTAGGTTCAGTTTCACTTGCGCAGACGACATAGACATTGAATGAGCTCACATTTCTACCCCCAATTGTAGGCTATGCATCTTTATTTGATCACACACAATTAAGACAATATTTTCTAATCTGGAAAATGCTACGCTTTTTTTCCGCCAGCGGTTCTATAATAGTCTACCATTCATTTGTGCCGCGAAATGATCAGGCGGTGGTGACAGAAGCATGGGCATAGCCTGTAACTTCGCTGATCCGCTGGAGAGCAATCTCATCGAGAGGAGGCCCTAACGCTGCAGATAACAGACAGAGAAAGGCACAGAACACAGTTGCATGTCCAGTGTAGCCATGGGTCTGGTGAATATAGCCCACCGAATGCAGATGGCTACAAGCTCACGCTTTGCCTGGTCTAGACTAGAAGCTTATGTTTCAAAGATTTAGAAGCTGGGCACGAAGCCCAGAACCTGTGGTAGCAACCCCGCCCCCTGGTAAAACAAACGTGTTTGTCAGAGAGAAAAAAAATCTGATCATAACATGTATCGTAAAAAGGAACGATGGTGTTGTAAAAATGTAGTGGAGTAAAAGTACAGATAATTGCTGTAAAACGTAACGTATAAAAAGTCAAAAGTATGCACTATAAATTCTACTTAAGTAAAGTACAAACACGAGAATATTTACTTTATACAGTAACGGCATTTGTAATTTCGCTACATTCCACCACTGGTGTAGTGTAGTGTAGTGGAGTGTAGTGTGTAGATGAGACGCTAGTGTAGTGTAGGGTAGCCCACTATGTGGTCAGTGTGAAGTTACATGAAGACATTATGTAGAAAAGGGCCAACAGATAGATGGATCATGTTAAGATTTCCAGGCTTCCATGATTTTCTTGTTTGCAAATTTGAAACCACACATGTAAACACCTTTCCATTATCTTTTCCCATATGAGTTGTTGGGCAAGGCCCCAAAGTTAGGAATGTGTTCACATGACACTGGAAAAGATGATTGAACCTTGTTACACTGCATCAGGGAACAACACCACATTATGTAATAACTGCTGCATTTTGTAATTTGCAGATCTAGTACATGGTAATATTCATGGAAGGTACTGTGTGTGTTTGCTTTTCAGGTCGTTGGGTTGTCTGCCATCTTGCCAACATGAAGGATTTATACTGGAGTCTCTTGGTTCTCTGCATCATATCGACCGCAGCAGGTACAGAGAACGTGTGTGTGTGTGTTGTCCTGATGTGTTGTCATGGTGTGTTGTCCTGGGGCCTATTGCACAAAACTAGGATAAGGGATTAAGCCGGGATATCTTGGATATCCTGGCTCAATTTATTCGTGATCCAGTTGCATAAAAGCAGGATAGGGGGCAGCAGGATATGTTATGGTATAAATCACCATGACGATTTATTCTGTGGAGCTAGCCTGCTCCAGACCAGGCTAAATTCTAGGATCTATTTAATCTCATCCCTTATCTCAGTCAGCAGTCACCACAAACGGAAACCAATAGTTATTCCACTGCCCACTACACATTATCATCACATATACCTAGACCCACTGTCATTATTTAAATGTTTGTGATCATTAAATAACTTTTACATACTCGCCATTCCCGACCGGTCATGCGACAACGTGACGTCATGGGAGTGCCTAACCATTTCACGCGTGGTGGTCACGGCACTAGCTGCAATATTCTCCTTAACAGAGGTGTTGCTGTTGTGAGAAGGCTATCTACCTACTTCACACCGTAGAAGAAGCAATGAAGCCGCTCTAGTTATGTCTAGTTGCCATGGTGAATCAGTAAATCTGTGATCGGTGGTGGGGTCTATTTGAGGGAGCCGTGAGCGCCAAGACTTATCCAGGATAGGTTTCACCTGGCTTGATGAATCCGTGTTCTGCTCATCCTGGCTTGCTCGTTGTGCAACCAATTAAGCCTGTAACGCCTTTTGTTTTGGATTCATTGAGCGCAGCTCAGTAACTTATCCCGGATGTCTTAATTCTGCTTTTGTGCAACAGGCCCCTGGTGTGTTGTCATGGTGTGTTGTTTCTGTCCTGTAGGTTTGGAGGTGGGTTGGTCCTGATGTGTTGTCCTGATGTGTTGTCCTGGTGTGTTGTTTCTGTCCTGTAGGTGTGGAGGTGGTGGGTCCTGATGGTCCTGTAGTCGCTGTGGTTGGTGAAGACCTGATCCTGCCTTGCTCCCTAAATTCCAGCACCAGTGCAGCGGATGATGAGGTGACGTGGCTGATTGGGACTAAAATTGTGCATCATCACAAAAATCGCCAGGACTTTACTGACCAGCAGCTCCCAGCCTACAGAGGGAGGACCAGTCTGTTCACAGAGGAACTGCAGAGAGGAAACCTCTCACTGAAGATCAGAAATGTCACACTCTCAGACGCAAACACATACCGGTGTTACATCGCAACTGACACTATGCCTGCTGAGGTGACAGTGTCTGTCACAGTGGAGAGTAAGTACTGATGTGAATCTCACTTTCTGTTCCATGACTCTAGACCAGGGATGGGCAACTGGCTGCCCGCGGGCCACATGCGGCCCTCCTCCTCACTCAGTGCGGCCCTCGGATCAATTTTGAAATGTCATTAAAATGTTCGTTTCACGTGTTTTTACCACATCTGATCAGGATCCTTATTGTAATGATATGGTCCACCGATAGGGGCGCTTCCTATATAAAAAATCCAGCGGAGTCGAGCTTTCTTCACTACAGCCAGCGAGCGAGGAAGAGATACAGAGAATGGTTTAAACAGAAAACTCAGAATCGTAGACAAGGTGGGGAACAGCTGATCTTAACACATAATTCAACAATTCACAGTCAACTTATGTGTTTAGAAAGCTATGCTTAGAAACGAAATCAGTCGTAACACTCAAGATAACTAAAAGTAGGCTACACCGGAGCTGCTTGAGCCGCTGTCGTAGCCGACCTCAAAGCACAGGTCATGGAATTTCAAAAATACCATCAACATTTTAATAAAGTCTATTCCAGACATGGAATGTCAGAGAATTATATCTTTGGGGGGCAAAGTCATGAAATATCAGGGAATTTTGGTGTAGGAGTTTAAAATTGTCTTGCCAAAATACATTAGGCCTAATTTATATTCAGCATTGGTGTTTATTGAGTTATTACAGTAGCTTTTTCCATGAGTGGTTGTAGTTACCCCCACCTGTTTTTTTCAATGGCCATTTTTTAATTTCCGGATTGGTCATTGAAATTCAGGATTTTTGTCAGGGAAGTCATGGAGTTTTACATTTGACTTGGAGTAGGAACCCTGGTTAAGAAGATACACTAACAACAGAGCCTTTTTACAAGAGTCACTATTACCCATTGCACTGGGAAAAAGGTTTATTGTGAAGGTGTAATATTTTTTAGTTTATTTCAAGTTCATTGGTGAATAGAAGCAATATTAAAAATGCATTTGAGTATAGAAAATATTAAATTAATGGATGTTGGTTTAATAAACCGT
This sequence comes from Alosa alosa, assembly GCF_017589495.1. Taxonomy (NCBI): domain Eukaryota; kingdom Metazoa; phylum Chordata; class Actinopteri; order Clupeiformes; family Clupeidae; genus Alosa; species Alosa alosa. Next base: position 1,336,223 of record NC_063191.1, read on the forward strand.
GCAGACATACAGCAGACAAGCTACTGTATATATTTTTAATACTCCTGATCACATCTGGCCCTCTGACAGCGACAAGAAAATTCTGTGGCCCTCTCTGTCATCAAAGTTGCCCATCTCTGCTCTAGACATACTGTGGTGTAGCTTCTTGAAAATCTGCTAAAAAATTAAGTGTTCAAATATTCATCAAAGTAAATAGAAAGATTGTTGTGCCCCCTGCTGGTTATAACTAGTATTTTAACTTTTACACAAAATAATTTGGTCTGAGCTTAGAGTTTATCCAAGGTTACTTGATTACTGAATAGCATTAGTTTCTTTATATGAACTGACTTGCAACATCAGAACTATCCAACAATGGAATAATGTATAAAACGCCGGTCATTATCAGAAAGGTCCCGAGAGGGCGAACAGGACCCTGACGCACCAGAACGGAAAAATTAACTCCACATGATATGACTCTTTACATTTATTTGCTACCGTTTCATCATGGCTTTTGCTGAGAAACAAATAGTTCACAACACAGGCTGAACTTAAATAAAAAATAAAAAAAACATTATTTAGAGCACAACTGATCAACCGTCTGTGTTAGGGCCAATTTAAGCTTAAGTTTATTTTATTGAAATTTACCTCCCCCTGCTGGCACTTTTACTTGCTTTATAACACCACCAGGAACTCCTATATATGGAGACAGGAACGCATTAGAGAAGAAGCGCTAGCCACAGTGGGGAGCGATATAGTTTTTTGACCACGAACACACAAATTCACGAACTACACATACAAAACAACATTGAAGCTTTTACACGTTTACATTTACATTGATACACGCATACATCTTTGGAATATATTTAGGTTGTATTTAGAAGGATAGAAGATCCTATTTTTGTTGGAATTTGAATATTTAAGTTTGTTTGAACGCGGCCCCGAAATCCCCCGCCTGGCTTCATGGCTTTGATAAGAAGGTGAGACAAGTTGCCAAAATAAAGTCAAATATAGCTGCAAGCAGCAATGAGGGGGCCAAGCAGAGAGTTCAGCAGGCAAGATTTGCCATGTAAGTCAATGCCGTTGTATCAGACATATAGCGCTAAGCAGTCACAGCAAGTTCCATGCCATACAACCAGGGTAGGAATTTCACGCCCTTTGGCGCTGGTCATGATGCCCTTTGAAAATCAGAGGTTTACAGGCCACGGTGGCCTTGGTGCCCCCTTCTTTCAATATTCTGCTTTGCGTCCTACTAATAGCGATTTTTATTTAGCCTGTGGCCTGTCAAAATAATCTTAGCATTCACAGTTTAAATTAATTTAGTCTTTTACGAGTGGAGAAAGTGACAGTGCAAGAAAGAAAAGGCCCAAATTCACCCATTCTTCTCAGTTTAACTACTGGGGTAGCCTACTCATCATCACACAGACATTACAAGTATCACATGAAAGAGCTTTTTCTCAGCTTTTAAACGATGTTAGCCGATAATTGCTGTGTTGAACGGTTCGCGATAAAAGTAAATAATATAATTCAATTTAATCATACATTCTACTGAAGGTTTTGCGCCCATGATCTCCCTACCCATTCATATCGGTGGAATACTTCACTTAACCCTTCTTTTAACACATGACAAACCATATATAAGAATAAACAGCAGACTTCCACCAACACAAAGGTGTAAAACAGTCCCCTGTACAGTTAGCTGTTCCAGAGTAATCCAGTTCGAAATTTGCAGTAAATTTCACATGCATGGATGTCTCCAAATTTGGGCTTTAAGTTTTACAATGTGTTTAAATTGTTCCACATGATTTCATAATGGGCCAAATACAAAATAAATGTTACAAATATCGCCTTAGATATTGGTAAATCAGAGGACAGCTGACTAACAGTTTGTGAAAGTAGCCTTAATGATCACAAAATGCTAAGCATGCATCTAGGCTATTTGAGTTTTTAAAGCTGAGCTGTGCTTAAATTGTTCAATACATGGTTTCATAGCAGGCCAAAATATAAAATAACTGTTATATGTAGCCTAGATATCTGTAATTATTAGATGATCAGAAGATTTACAGTTCTATGTAATATGTAATTTTTCATGTTTTTGTCATGTTTCATACAGTGATGCAGGTCTACTGCAGTGAATAGGCTAAATACAACTTTTGATCATTTTTATATGCTGTAGTATAGATACTTTGGCCTTGGTGCCCTGACATGTGTGGCCTTTGTGCCCCCACCAAATATGCCCAACTGAAGGCCAAGTGGCCTTACCCCCAGAATGGTGAAATTCCAAGCCTGCATACAACCCAAGATTGGCTGAGTTACAAGGTCAAGTTTCACATCAAAAACATAACTGATTTTGTGGGCTGAACCAGGGCTGAGTGTCGCCAGCCCCCCCCAGCCAGCCCACCCACAAGAATCGCCCCTGCCCATCCCACCCGGGCCCCACCCTTGCACGCACACATTAGAATGAACTAAATGAAACTTGCTGTCATCAGTTTCACAAAAAAAATAAAAGATTGACTGAGATATGATCACACTTGCTGTGATTTAAAACATAGAGGTCAAGAATTGACGCCATAGGGTGTGTTGAACTCAGCTTGGCCCAAGGATTCCAATGATACCTCATTTTGCCATTCGGGTCAACAGGTCAAAAGTTACGCCCGTGAACACAAGTCCAACTTTGGCCTGTTGGTGGCGCTTAGAGCTTTGAGGTGCCCGACATGAAACTTGGTGAAATGAATTAGTGGACTGTCCCCAATTAGTGTGCAAAATTGTATAACTTTTACCAGACGGGTTCTATGGGCTGCCATTGACTTCCATTGCAAAATAATGCGATCAGCAACTACTGGCCAAAATGCATTTTTTGTCAATTCACGGTGCCCCCTAGAGGTCAAATGTCACCAAATTTCTTGAGCCTCCCGATGGGGTCTGAGGTACACATGTACTAAATTTGGTTTTGATACATGAAAGCCGCTTGCTGAGATATGAAATCACTTCCTGTTTGTTTTAAGCCACCAAATTTTGATTATTGGTACAGGTCAATGCTTCTGTCAATTGTTCCAGAAAGCAATGCACTCATCAGGCATGGTCTGAAGATGGTCTCGCCAATTTTGGTGAAGAACAGATGAAATTTGTGACCCGCGAAAACTTGTAACGTGTTTTTGATTAAATCCAATATGGCGGCCGAATCAACCACGATGACATCACAAGTTATTTGGGTCGCCTAAGGACCTCCAACAGTATTACCAGACACCACTAGTCGCTTTAATTCCTAAGCACAACTGCAGCTACAGGCCAAAAAAGCATGTTTCTTAATTACAGCGCCCCTAGAGGTCAAAGGTCACCAAATTTCTTAAGTTTTCTCCTGATGGGGTCATAAGTCTACCTACCAAGTTTGGTTTTGATAACTGCAAGGGTTGCTGAGATATGAGTTCACTTCCTGTTTTGGCTTTCACGCAAAATTTCGGGATAGGCTGTTATGGGAGAACGGTAATAATTCCGAAGACGAAAAGCACGAGCTGAATGAGGCTTGGTCTGAGGATGATCTGTGTCAAATTTGGTGGGAATCAGAGAAAATATGTGACCCCTGATACATTTTAAGTGTTTTTGATGAAATCCAAAATGGCGGAAAATCCATCATGGCGAAAATTACGTCATAGGGGCGTTGAACTTCGGCTTGATCCAAGGATTCCAACGATACTTAATTTTGATAATCGGCCATACGGGTTGATTAGTTACGATGCGGAACGCGCCGCCCAATTTTGACCTATTGGTGGCGCTTAGAGTGCTTGAGGTGCCATCATGAAACTTGGTGACATTAATCATGGGACTGTCCCTAATCAGTGTGCCAAATTTCACAACTTTTCACCAGAAGGTTCTATGGGCTGCCATTGACTTCCATTGGCGGAAGCGTAATAATAAATATAGCTGCAAGCAGCAATGAGGGGCCAAGCAGAGAGATCAGCAGGCCAGATTTGCCATAAGTCAATGTTGTTGCATCAGACAAATAGCCTTAAGCAGTCACAGCAAGTTCCATGCCATACAACCCAAGATTGGCTGAGTTACAAGGTCAAGTTTCACATCAAAACATAACTGATTTTTGTGGGGGCTGGAACCAGGGCTGAGTGTCGCCCCTCTCCCCCAGCCAGCCCACGCCCCGAACCCCTGCCCATCCCACCCGCCCTACCCTTTGCACTAACGCATTAGAATTAACTGATGGAACTCACTGTCATCAGTTTCACATCAAAAATAAAAGATTGACTGAGATATGATCACATTTGCTGTGATTTAAACATAGAGGTCAACAATTGACGCCATAGGGTGTGTTGAACTCGGCTTGGCCCAAGGATTCCAATGATACCTCATTTTGCCATTCAGGTCAACAGGTCAAAAGTTACGCCCATTAAACACAAGTCCAACTTTGGCTCTGTTGGTGGCGCTTAGAGCTTTGAGGTGCCGGGCATGAAACTTGGTGAAATGAATTATTGGACTGTCCCCAATTAGTGCAAAATTGTATAACTTTTACCAGACGGTTCTATGGGCTGCCATTGACTTCCATTGCAAAATAATGTGCATCAGCAACTACTGGCCAAAATGCATTTTTGTCAATCACCACGGTGCCCCCTAGAGGTCAAATGTCACCAAATTTCTTGAGCGCCCTCCCGATGGGGTCTGAGGTACATGTACTAAATTTGGTTTTGATACATGAAAGCCGCTGCTGAGATATGAAATAACTTCCTTGTTTGCGCTTCGGCCAAGAAATTTTGATTGGTTGGTACAGGCCAAAGCTTCGTCAATTGTTCCAGAAAGCAATGCACTCATCAGGCATGGTCTGAAGATGGTCTCTGCCAATTTTGGTGAGGAACAGATGAAATTTGTGACCCGCTTTAAAACTTTATGTGTTTTTGATTAAATCCAATATGGCGGCCTAATCAATTACGATGACATCACAAGTTGGCTTGGGTCGGCCTAAGGACCTCCAACAGTATTATCAGACAGCACTAGTGTGTTGTAATTCTAAGCACAACTGCAGCTACAGGCCAAAAAGCATGTTTCTTAATTACAGCGCCCCTAGAGGTCAAAGGTCACCAAATTTCTTGAGTTTTCCCCTGATGGGGGTCATGAGTCCATGGACCAAGTTTGGTTTTGATAGATGAATGGGTTGCAGAGATATGAGCTCACTTCCTGTTTGGCGGATTCACGCAAATTTCGATTGGCTGTTATGGGAGAACGGTTTTAGTTCTGAAGACAAAAAGCAATGCATTAATGAGGCATGGTCTGTAGATGATATGTGTCAAGTTTGGTGGGAATCAGAGAAAATATGTGACCTCTGATACATTTTAAGTGATTTTTTTGATGAAATCCAAAATGGCGGAAAATCCATCATGGCGGGAAAATGACGTCATAGGGTGCGTTGAACTCGGCTTGGTCCAAGGATTCCAACGATACCTCATTTTGATAATCGGACCAACAGGTCAAAAGTTACGCATGCGGAACGACGCCCAATTTTGGACCTATTGGTGGCGCTAGAGTGCTTGAGGTGCCATCATGAAACTGGGTGACATTAATCATGGGACTGTCCCTAATTAGTGTGCCAAATTTCACAACTTTTTTTTTCACCAGACGAAGGTTCTATGGGCTGCCATTGACTTCCATTGGCGGAAGCGCATTAATAAAATATAGCTGCAAGCAGCAATGAGGGGGCCAAGAGAGATCAGCAGGCCAGATTTTGCCATGTAAGTCAATGTTGTTGCATCAGACAACAGCTCTTAAGCAGTCACAGCAAGTTCCATGCCATACAAACTCCAAGATTGGCTGAGTTACAAGGTCAAGTTTCACATCAAAAACATAACTGGATTTTGTAGGGGCTGAACCAGGGCTTGAGGTCGCCCTCCCCCCCAGCCAGCCCACAAGAACCCGCTTCCCTGCCCATCCTACCCTACCCTTGCCTGCACGCATAGGAATTAACTGGATGGAACTCACTGTCATCAGTTTCACATCAAAAATAAAAGATTGACTGAGATATGATCACACTTGTTGTGATTTAAACATAGAGGCCGTCAACAATTGACGCCATAGGGTGTGCGTTGAACCTCGGCTTGGCCCAAGGATTCCAATGATACTCATTTTCACATTCAGGTCAACAGGTCAAAAGTTACGCCCAGAAACACAAGTCCAACTTGCCTGTTGCGGCGCTTAGAGCCGCTTTGAGGTGCCGCATGAAAACTTGGTGAAATGAATTATTGACTGTCCCCAATTAGTGTGCAAAATTGTATGAAATTTTTTTTTACCAGACGGTTCTATGGGCTGCCATTGACTTCCATTGCAAAATACCGTGCATCAGCAACTACTGGCCAAAATGCATTTTTTGTCAATTACGGTGCCCCCTAAGAGGTCAAATGTCACCAAATTTCTTGACGCCCTCCGATGGGGGTCTGAGGTACATGTACCTAAATTTGGTTTTGATACATGAAAGCCGCTTGTTGAGATATGAAATAACTTCCTTTTATGGGCCTCAATTAAAATTTTGATTGGCTGGTACAGGCCAAAGCTTCTGTCAATTGTTCCAGAAAGCAATGCACTCATCAGGCATGGTCTGAAGATGGTCTCTACCAATTTTGGTGAGGAACAGATGAAATTTGTGACCTCATGGGAAAAACTTATGTGTTTTTGATTAAATCCAATATGGCGTCAATCAATTCACTTATGACATCACAAAACGGCTTGGGTCGGCCCTAAGGACTCCAACAGTATTATCAGACAGCACTAGTGTGTTGTAATTTAAAGCACAACTGCTGCTACAGGCCAAAAGGCATGTTTCTTAATTACAGCCCCTAGAGGAGGTCACCAGATTTCTTGAGCTCCCCCCTGATTGGGTCCTGAGTCCATGGACTAAGTTTGGTTATGATAGATGAATGGGTTGCAGAGATATGAGCTCACTTCCTGTTTGGCGGATTCGCCGCAAAATTTCGATTAACTGTTACGCCGAACGGTTTTAGTTCTGAAGACAAAAGCAATGCATTAATGAGGCATGGTCTGTAGATGATATCTGTCAAGTTTGTGTCGATCCCGGACAAAATGTGTGACCTCTGGATACGCTTTAAGTGATTTTGATGAAATCCAAAATGGCGGAAAATCCATCATGGCGGAAAATGACGTCATAGGGTGCGTTGAATCCCGGCTTGGTCAAAAAGGATTCCAACGGTACTCATTTTCAAAATGGACCAACAGGTCAAAAGTTACGCGGCGCGGAACGACGCCCAACTTTGGCCTGTTGGTGGTGCTAGAGCTTTAAGTTGCCGACATGAAACTGGGTGACATTAATCATGGACTCAGCCCAATTAGTGTGCCAAATTTCACAACTTTTCACCAGACGGTTCTATGGGCCGCCATAGACTTCAAATGGCAGAGGAATAATAATAAGAAACAGTAGAAACACAATGGTGCTTTGCAGCTTCGCTGCTTGGCCCCAATAAGAAAAGGTAGAAACACAATGGGTGCCTTCGCAGCTTCGCTGCTTGGCCCCCAATAAGAAATCATAGAAACACAATGGGGGCCTTCGCAGCTTCGCTGCTTGGCCCCCAAAAAACTTCGTCAAGGATTAGGAAAGCATTCCGTCTTGGATTACCGACACCGGAGGATAAACCACGCGCATTCAACGCTGTTATCAGGACACCTGCTGCATTGGAGAAAGCTGCTGATGGTGAAAACTTTCGTCGGGTCGTGAGTAACGCGATAAACCACCCGAACTGTGATTGTTTTATGTGGACAAGCATAACGTTGACTCTTTGATTGAGTGCTTGATAAACGTCGGGAAAGTTTGATACAGTGTAGCGTGCTTTGAATTGAAACATTTCAACGTTGAGACTGCAACGTTGTAACATTGTGTTTTAGTCACCTCGTCTGCTACATGTGAAGTGCTTGGCTGTACTTTAAAATATAAACTTTGAAGCTCACGCATGCCAGCGTGAATGAAACATAAGTGTTCATTGATTTAGAAATAATTGATTTGATAGCATACGGTTTTGGGTTTCATTAGTGGAACTTTTGATTGTTTGTTTAAATTGCGTGAATCACGCTGCATTTAAAGGCCTATTGAACGTGTCCTTCAAGCCTAAAAATGTTAATGGCCACTATGGATGATACTCATTCTGCTGAAATGGACAAGCATATTAAGGAACTGAAAAAAGTCAGAAAAGGCAAATTAGCAAAATGTACACGCAAAATGAATGACATTAAAAGGACAATGCAAGAAAAGGATATTGATGCTGTGAAACATTTTCTCATTTTCCAATCAGTTTGTGAAGAATTTAAGAATGCCCATGATGCTGTGCAAAATGTATTACCTGAACAGGAAAAACAAATAGACAAAGTTGAATGGTATAAACCATTTGAAGATTTTCTTGGAAGAGGTACAGGATTGGGAGGAATTAATGGCAGAGCAAGATGACTCAGATGAACAGGAATTTCTTGCAGAAGATCAGGAGTCTGTTGAACCAGTGACTGTATCAGAGCAGCAAGAGGGTGCATTAAATCCAGAGTCAAGCTGCTTCCATGTAGATCCATCAAGAGGATACCGCGAAGCTAAAAGACTCCTACAGGAGAACTTTGGAGATGACCTGAAAGTTACAATGGCATACATGGATAAGGCCCTGAAATGGACAAATATCAAGTCCGACGATGGAAAGGAACTACAGAGATATGCACTGTATCTTAGAGGCTGTTGTAACACAATGCAAGACCTAAAGATCATGGAAGAGCTGGATTTATCCTCCAACATGAAACTGATTATTACCAAACTGCCCTACAAACTGAGAGAGAAGTGGAGATCGACTGCATGTGATATCCTGGAAAGAACAGGTCGCAGAGCCCGTTTCCATAACCTCGTAGCCTTTATGGAGAAGCAGGCCAAGATCCTGCTGGACCCTCTGTTCGGTGACATTCAAGACCTCAACAAGACCAAGCAGCAGCCATTTCCAAACAGCCAAACTCAATAAGGAGCAAGGGCAGTAGCTTTGCTACAACAGTAGCAGTGTTGACTGATGACTGCGACATCAGAACATGTGCAAAAGACCAAACATTCAAATATCAAAACATCTCTGACTCCTGTGCATTCTGTGAAGGCAAACATCAGCTGAAGGATTGCCAGAAGTTGAAGACACAGCCACATGTGGCCACAGTAGAGTTTCTGAAAACCAAAGGCTTCTGTTTTGGATGTCTTCTGAGAGTACACATGAGTAAAGACTGCAAGAGGAGGATGACCTGTGAGAAATGTCAAGGTAGGCACCCCACCATCTTGCATTTAGACAAAGTGAAGCCGACTGAGCCAGTAAAACAGAAGGAGACCTCCATCAACAGCGGTCATGTCACCCTCAAAGCTGGTGAAGTAACCGGGGCAGGCAAAGACTGTGCTCGGTCAATTGTGCCGGTGCAAGTAAAAGTCACTAAGGGAAGCAAGGCTGTGCTGACTTCTGGATCCAGGAAGTTCAGGGACGTTCTGTACGGAGACACTGAGAAGACAGTTAAACGCTAGAGGCCGTAAGACTGAGATTCTCCTACGGACGATGGGGCAGATCAAGACTGTCTCAAGATACGAGCTTTCTGGACTGGAAGTAGGCAACCTGGATGGGAACACCTTTTTGGAACTCCCTAAAGTCTACACACAAGATGCCATCCCAGTGACCAAACAGAACGCTGCAACTCAGAAGGACATCTCAATATGGCCATACTTGAAAGAAGTGAAGCTAAATCAGATTGATGCAGACATTGATCTTATAGAAGCCAATACCCCAAGAGCCCTTGAACCATAGCAGATTATCAATGCCGAAGACGGTGGCCCTTATGCAGTCAAGACGGTGTTTGGATGGGTGATCAATGGACCACTCAACTCTTGCACTGCTGAGGAGTCTTCAAGATTGCCAACTTTAACTGCAAACCACATCTCTGTGAGCGAGTTGAAGGATCTACTGGTACAGCAGTACAATCATGATTTTCCCGAGAGGAAATATGATGAAAAGAAAGAGATGTCTGCTGAAGACCTCAAGTTCATGCAGAGTGCCAAAAGCTTAGTAATGCTCAAGAACGGACATTACTATATGTCACTTCCACTGCGTGACCGAGATATTATGATGCCGAACAACCATGACGTTGCCAAGCAACGAGCCCTGAACCTGATCAGAAAGTTCAAATCAGATCCAACTTATGCTCTGGATTACAGGAACTTCATGACTGACATCATCCGGAAAGGCTATGCCGAGATGGTGCCAAAGGACAGGCTTCAGAGGCAAAATGGAAAAGTGTGGTACATCCCACATCATGCAGTGTATCACAAAAGGAAGAAAACCCTTAGAGTGGTATTCGTTTGTTCGTCAACATTCCAACAAACATCCCTCAACGATAAACTACTTCAAGGACCTGACCTGGCTAACCCTCTCCTCGCCGTTCTGCTAAGGTTCCGCCAAGAACCCATTGCTATGATGGCAGACATAGAAGGAATGTTTCACCAAGTCTGTGTCCATGATGATGACCGAGACCTGTTGAGATTCCTGTGGTGGCCAGACGGCGACACATCAAGGAACCTCGAGGAGTATCGGATGACCGTCCACCTATTCGGAGCAATATCCTCTCCAACATGTGCCAACTTTGCACTGCGCAAGACTGCAGATGACCAATGTCACGGCTATGCTGAAGAGGTGAGCAGGACCATCAAACGCAACTTTTATGTCGATGACTGTCTTAAGTCTGTGGCAACAGAAGACCAGGCCATTTCCCTCTGCAAAGACCTCAGAGACCTCTGCTCGCGGGGTTGATTCAAGCTCACGTGGATTTGCAACAGCCGCTCTGTGCTTGCTTCCATTCCCGATGAGTACAAGGCGAAGCAGATCAAAGAACTGGATCTGGACAGAGGGAAGCTGCCACTAGAGAGAGCTCTAGGAGTTCAATGGAATATTGAAAAGGACACCTTCATTTTTCGTGTCACTCTCCAGGACAGACCCCTGAAACGTCGGGGTATCCTATCAGTCGTCAGCTCTATTTATGATCCCTTAGGATTCCTGGCACCATTCATCCTAAAAGCAAAGCAGATCCTCCAAGGCCTCTGCAAACTGAAGTGCGGATGGGATGATGGCATATCAGAGACTTACCTCACACCTTGGAAGAAGTGGCTTGCTGAACTGGAGCAACTGTCCAATGTTCAAATCAACAGATGCATAAAGCCCAAGAACTTTGGCCAAGTTGAAAAGGCGCAGATGCATCACTTTTGTGATGCAAGCGAAAATGGCTACGGCAGTGTAAGCTACCTAAAACTGACCAACAGAGCAGGTGAAATCCATGTGACACTTGTTCTGGGGAAATCCAGAGTGACACCGCTGAAGCAAGTAACTATCCCAAGATTAGAGCTAGCCTCAGCAACACTTGCAGCCAAGATGGATCGACTGCTGGGGTCAGAACTGGAATTGGAGTTGGAGCCCTCAGTCTTTTGGACCGACAGCGAATCTGTGCTAAAATACATAAGAAATGAGAACAGAATATTCAAAACCTTCGTGGCCAGTAGGATTTCAGACATCTGTGAACTTTCAGACAAAGACCAGTGGTGGCACATTGTCTCTAAAGAAAATCCGGCTGATGACGTTTCACGTGGTTTGAACATTGAAGGTTTCCTGAAGTCCAAAAGATGTTTCCAAGGACCAGAGTTTCTTGCTAAACCAGACACTGAATGGCCAAATGCGCTAAAAGATTGATCCCGAGGTGAAAAAAGAAATGATAGTTAATAGTCTGCTTGTAGAAATGAAGAGCCCACTAAGCAAGCTAATTGAGTACTACTCGCACTGGAACAGACTCAAAAGAGCTGTAGCATGGATGCTGAAGTTTTGGGCACTTCTGCAAGAACAGAAACTACATAGTCACTAGAACCGCTCAGACTGACCTAAAGTCCAAAGCAAAAGTAGGACTTACTGTAGAAGACCTGCAGGAGGCGGAAGATTGTATTATCCACTTTGAACAAAGAAAAGCTTTCCAGCAGGAGATTAACTCACTCAAGCGAGGGCAGCCATGTGCCAAAACAAGCACTCTCCGCAAGCTGGACCCAACTCTGGACCAGGGTATCTTGAGGTAGGCTCAACAAAAACAGCCTTACCTAGTGAAATGAAGAACCCAGTAATTCTTCCAAAGAACTCACATCTCGAGACTGATCCTACAGCAAATCCATCTGCAAGTAGGCCACTCAGGACGAAGTCGCATGCTAGCCAAACTGCGAGAAAGATTTTGGCTCATGCCATGGCTAGGAAAACCATAAAAGGGTGCATCTTCTGCCGAAGATATCAAGCCAAGGTGGAACAGCAGAAGATGGCAGATTTGCCACAGGACCGCATAACCCCAGATGAACCACCATTCACCCATGTGGGGGTAGATTACTTCGGGCCTATTGAGGTAAAGCGGGGCCGGTCGCAGGTAAAACGCTATGGGGTGATCTTTACCTGTCTTGTTTGCCGTGCAGTGCACCTTGAAGTGGCAAGTTACCTGAACACTGACTCGTGCATCAATGCTTTACGCAGATTCATTTGCCGCAGAGGACCTGTGTCAAGCATCAGATCCGATTGCGGCAATAACTTCATTGGTGCAAACAGAGAGTTACAAGAGGCCTTGAAGGAAATTGATCACTCCAAAATCCAACATGCACTACTCAAGGAAGGAGTGAAGTGGACTTTCAATCCCCCCTCAGGAGCACATCATGGAGGAGTATGGGAAAGGTTGATTCGTCTCGTCAAAAAGATTCTTTATTCTATTCTGAAAGAGCAGCGCTTGGATGACGAGGCTCTCCAAACAGCACTGTGTGAAGTCGAGGCCATCATGAATGACCGACCCATCACCACAGTGACTAGTGACCCAAACGATCTGGAACCTCTTACCCTGAACCATCTTCTCCAGTTGAAATCAAAACCAGTCATGCCACCAGGACTCTTCCAGAAAGGAGATTTGTACTCCCAGCGAAGATGGAGACAAGTTCAATACATATCAGACCTTTTCTGGCAGAGATGGGTAAAGGAATACTGACCTCTCATGCAGGAGAGAATCAAATGGAACAGACCCAGGAGAAACTAAACCACCGGAGACCTGGTTGTGATTGTGGATGAAACTGCCCCTAGGAACTCCTGGCAGCTGGGCAGAGTGGTCAAATCTCTACCTGGATCAAAAGGTCTAGTGCGAAGTGTTTTAGTGAAGACCAAAGCGAACATCCTTGAAAGGCCAGTGAGCAAACTATGCCTACTTATGGAAGCAGAAGATCACAAATAAAATGAGTCTATTGAGACTTGCACCAAAATAACTTTACTTAAATTTAGACTAATGTATCTGGATATTAGACTTTGAACTTTAATTGGCTCCTTCCTTTTGATAATTGTTCTCCATGTTGGCTCACAATTAGGGGCCGGTATGTTAGGGCCAATTTAAGCTTAAGTTTAATTTATTGAAATTTATCTCCCCCTGCTGGCACTTTTACTGGCTTTATGACACCACCAGGAACTCCTATATATGGAGACAGGAAGTGAGGCCTGGCAGGTGAACACATTAGAGAAGAAGCGCTAGCTTTCACTTTTTAGTTCCATCGCAAGAAGTGACCGGACTACTTGCGGAGTGATATGAAGGACGTAAATAAGAAACACAAAACCTGTTTTCCTTGACAGCGGTCTGTTATATTTAGCAATGGTCTGTTGTCGAGAAATATCAGATCACTGAACGTTGAGGCTGAGGCCCTACCCTGGAGTTCTCGCGAAAAGCACAATTTGAATTGTCTCTGCGAGACACTCTGGCAATGAGTAATGATGCATGTTACTTTTACCCCTTGCATCGCGAGGAACCAATCACATCGGTGTATCTGATATAGGCGGGCTATGAGGCGAGCTAAGCATATGATGACAGCGCTGCAACGAATCAGTCAGTAAACATTGGTCATAGTGTTATCCAATTGCATGCAGTGAGATTTTCAAATGCATGCTTGGTGCCGTCCCTCAAGTTGGGCCATTTTCATTATTCGTGGCCAGACCCTTAATCTTTCTTTATTACCAGGGTCTGGATTTTCCAGGCTAAGAAGGCCCATTTAAGTAAATGGAACATTATGCAGCATTATAATGAGCCGTGTAATAACCTATTATAATGTGCAGATAATTCTTTCTTTATATCAACTGGTCCCACAGTCGTTCGTCTTTTCCCATAGAAAGTGAAATAAACCATTTTTGTCTGCTATTCATTCATTTAAGCCTTTTTTTTCCTTCTCGGGTCTACAATTGAGGGCAGCCCTCATTTTCAGTGTAGCCGAGATACAACATGAAACAATAATATAATAACAGCAACCACTGAGATCACAGCCTTAAAATGGATCAAATAAAATAAGAATAGATCAAATAAAATACAGACAATCAGGTAAAACAGCTACAGACTGGGACAGGGAGGCTTGTTACTAATTATTTGAATTGACCATAAGAAGCTAAATGATTTAGTTTAAATGTGTGTTGAATTGAGTTCCAAGTGGTGGGGGCATCAAAACAAAAAGCTGACTTTCCCAACTCAGAATGAACACTGGGAACTTTAAGCTGAAGATAGTTATTGGACCGAGTCAGATGAGGACCTGAGTGCCAGTTTAACAGAGAAGATATGTAAAAGTTCCCCAATAAGGGATTTGTAAATGAACAGTATCCAGTGTCTGGACCGTCTTTCTGTTAAGTATAGATATAAGTATACTCTTTTGATCCCGTAAGGGAAATTTGGCGCAGTGAGCTGCCTGCTACAACAGCGGCACTCGGGGAGCAGTGAAGGGTTAGGTGCCTTGCTCAAGGGCACTTCAGCCGTGCCTACTAGTGGGGGTTCGAACTGGCAACTCTCCGGTTACAAGTCCGAAGCGCTAACCAGTAGGCCACAGATGCCCAACCAATACTGTCATAAAAGATACAGTGGTGTGTATTAAATTTGGCCCCCGCCACAAACCTGATAGCAGAGTGATAGACTGTGTCTAGAGCTTTAAGGGAGGATGGGGCAGCGTTCCTATAGATTACATCCCCATAATCCAGCACGGGCATAAAAACGGCTTCAACAATCCTTTTTCTGCAAGACATGGAGAGGCTTGATTTGTTTCTGTACAGAAGACCAATCTTTAGCCTCAGCTGTTTAGTGAGATAGTTAATATGGAAAGACAACTTCCCAGATACTTATATTCAGAGACCTGTTCAATATCATGACCATTAAGAGTAAAAAGACGCAAGTCATTTGGGTCAGTTCTTCTGGCTCTGGAGAACAACATAAAACAATTTTTGTCATTTAAAACTAATTTAAAATCAGTCAGGGCTTCCTGTAGAGCAGTAAAGGATTGTTGCAGATTTTTCATGGCAAGTTTGATGGTGTCACGTTTGCAGTATGGAGAACTGGACGAGGCGCAGGGAAAGTTGAGATCGAGGTACACTTAGTGAAAACAGGAATCTTTAATACGAAGGCACACTACAGCAAACCACGAAACAACATCACAATAAGACTAATAACCGACAAAGACGGAGAGGAGACAGAGGGTTTACATACACATGGGTAACAGGGCACAGGTGGACAATGATCAAGGTAAAACAAGAGACCGGTGGAAACCAATATTAAACTAACCGACTAATTAGCAGAAAGACAGAGGACTGGACGAGACCAACAAGACAATAACGGGGAACAGGTGTGGGAACAGAAACGGAGGGAAAACTAACAAGACAGGAAGCACAGACCAAATAAGGAGATGGGGCGGAGACAAAGACAGGTGACAGGTAGGTAACATAAAGCACATGGGGAACAAACAAAGGAGCACATGGCACCGGACCCTTACAGATGGAGTCAGCAATACAGTATATTATGGTATCATCGGCATAGAGATGGACATGACAACTTTTCAGAGAGGAAGCTATTTCATTAATGTAAATGGTAAAAAGGACCGGACCTAAAACAGAGCCTTGAGGGACACCCTTTCTTATAGAAAGTCAGACTTTACATCACTGATTTAACACATTGAAATCTGAGAAATAGTTTTGAAACCAGATGCTAAATAAAGTATGACCGACGGTATTGAATGCTTTTGACAAATCTACAAACTGTACTACTGTCAAGGGCAGATATTATATTATTTGTGACCAAGGTAGCAGTTGAGATTGTGTTGTGTTTTGCTTTGCCAGATTGGCAGGGATTTAATAGTGAATGTCTTCTAAGAAATGATTTCAGTTGGCTGTTTACTAAGGATTCCAGTTATTTTGCTAACCAGGGTAATTTGTAAATTGGGCGATTTAATTATTTAAATTATCCTTGTCACCACTTTTGTGTAAAGGGGTTACATAGGCCATTTTCCAGACTTGAGGGATCGTGCCAGAAGTGATAGCAAGGTTAAAAATATGGGTTAGTTGCTCTGTTATGAGAGGAACAGATAACTTCAGGAGAAAAGGGTCTAACTTGTCCGCTCAAGTGGTGCTCCTAGGGTCAATGGCATGCAATGCCCTAAGGACTTCATTTCTTCTGAAGAGAGTATGCATCAGGGTGTGGGGTACCAGCTTGGTCACCAGTGTGAGAGAGAGTATTTTTATGACCAGTGGCAACATTGTACGGCCCATGAGTCCATGATTTCCTAACAGAAATACAATTTTGATTGGTCCAATGGGACAGTTTTCCACTTTGGCTTGGTCCATCTTAAATGAGCTTGGGGCCAGATCACATGTAAATATGGTTTCTTTAGGTTCCTACAGGTCTTTGAAATCCTTGACAATTTGTGAATTTGAAAAAATAATTTCAAGGAAAAGATAAAAAAAATAAAAAATAATTTCTAGAAAGTTTTTGAAAATAGACATAAATGTACATAGGTCATTGAAAGTACTTTTATTGTTAAGATCAAAATTGTTTCCCCCCTTTGTAAAATCACACAAAACCCTGAAAATGCCCAAAACCAAATTTGTTTCTAGAACTGTTGCCTCCAGAAGAGCAAAGATATGATCTCCACTGAGCTTGATCGATTTTACTGAGGCGTTAATATCATCTCCACTTTTTTTTTAATCAAGTTTTCCCATACAATGATTTTCTTTGCAGAACAACTCATGAGTCCCATGCGTTTTACCACCAGCGGAGCTAGTTGGCTAGTTCAAACTTTTGCCAACTTAAAATAAAGCTTAACTCGTGCCACGCTGTTCGCCAACAGCAACATCCATCTTCCTTGTTTTCAAGTAGCAGGGAATTCAAGCCAAACAGTTGCAACTCTGCCATCAACCATTATGTTAAGCCCACCTAACGTCTCTATACACAATGTGATTGGCCCAATCGAAGTTTCATTTTTCCAGCTCGCAAGCCAACAAGGAGTGTTGCTAGACTAGCCAATTACATTTGCTGCCGCTAGGGTGCGTCTAGATTTCTAGTTTACATACAAATTTAGCACTTTTGCAACTAAACTAAATTTCTATAAAATGAAAAAGAATGGTTAAAAAATGTTGATCAGTGACGTAACCCAACAAGAGTCTTAAAGTCATATCAATCACTCTGTCCCTTCTACTCATTTTGGCCTCTATACTCACTGCAACTCATTTGATGGTTTCTTCTCCAGCTGTGGGCTCCACTCCGGTCATCTCTGCTGAGGGTCTGGGGAACGGCAGTGCGCGTCTGCAGTGTGAATCCTCAGGCTGGTCTTCTGAGCCCCAGGTGGAGTGGGTGGACAGTGAGGGCCGGAGTCTCCCAGTTGATCCCCCATGTATCCAAAGGTTCCCTGAGGGGCTCAGAGTGAAGAGCTCAGTCACTGTGGAGCAGAGTGACGGCAGCAACTTCCTCTGCAGAGTGACAAGCCCAGGACAGACCAGAGAAACGCGGGTAGAAGTCCCACGTGAGTATCTGTTATGCTGGTACTCAGCAAATTCTTTTAAGTGATTTACAACATTTAGAATAATATTAAGCATTGCAGTAGATGTATAGTTAAAATTTAATTCAATAAACTAAATTCAAGTTTTAAAAAATATATATATATTTGTATTGTTTTAAAGAATGTACAATATACAATGCAGCATTACATTGTCGATTTATAACAAGACACCATTCTATTGGTGTCTTGTGTCACCATTCCACTATTCAAACCCTTGTGCTAAGGAAAGGAAACAAAGAAACAAAACAAAAAGGGGAGGGGGGGGCAAACAAGAAAAAAAAAATTAAAAAGAGTATTTTAGAAACATAATATCAGAAAGCCATGCGTGTGTTTGAATAAAATGATGAACCTGAAGATGAAACAGGGAAAGACGTTATTTATGAAAAAATGTGAACATGTAGTAATGTCCCACTGTTTGAAAGTGTCATCTCTTTTAGCAGCCGGAAAACGTTGATTAGTACAAACAGGACTGACTGGAAAGATCAGAGAAATGGAACGTTTGCCTAAATTGTATCCAAATCCTAAGCGTTGCACTTACTACTGGGCTGGAGAAGATACATGATGGGGAGTTTTGAATCAGTGCAGCAAGTGACGCCTCTGCACAGCAACAGTCTGTTTCAGGAGATTGAAACTAGCAAACAATTTGCAGCCCAATAACAAATAATTACATTTTGGAAGGCCCTCTGTCTTGGTTTTTCAATTAAATGTTTACATAGCTTTGAAGTTTTACCTCCCCATAAAAAACTTGAAACTTATCTGTTCCTTGGAAGAGAGCCTGGAAGTGGAAGTGGAACTGGAAGACTTTAAAATAAGTATAAAAATCGAGGCAACACATTCATTCATCAACACAGTTAACTTTTCCAGCTAAAGATAAATAATAAAATCTTCAAAATTAAAGTTCAGAATTCTCTTGAAAATCACAACACGGGATATATATAAACAAAATCTGCAAACTGGGAGAAAATGGGAAATGTCTGCCAAGTTACTGCCTGGGTGCAATAGACAGCTCCTAACCTATAGGAATTGCCATTAGCATTTTAGCAGGCTTTGTCTGCTAAGTGAACAAACACTGGTGGACATTTTAGAACAGTGCTTCTAATGATCAAGAGGGATTTATTTGTCACATACAGGTACAGTATGTCTTTGAAGTAAGTTGCAAGTTTCCTTACCATTCACTGACTGTGACTGTAGTCATGGAGAGGAAGGTTTACTTATGAAACATATGGCCATTGTCACGTGATATAAGCACAACAAATCAACGAACACAGACTTGTGGGTCATCGGTTTCAGATGGTTCCGTGATTCAATCGTCAACACTAATACGAAACCGCTTGGCTCCGGCTTAAAATGAACAATCATTCTGTTTCAGGAGCTCGGATACAATGGTCTAATGTGGACAGGTGAATCGTAACAGAAGTTAGGATTCAAACAAAAACACTATAGAGTGGACATAGCCTAAATTTGTTTTTGTTTTTTTTCGTAGTTCAAGGTACCTCAAGATGGGGCTATTGTGCTGATTGCAGCAGTGGCAGTTGCCTTTGGCCTGATCGTAAGTTCCATTTTAGTTCACTGCATCCTTTTGGCGTTTGGGAACAGCTGAGGGAGGAGGCTACTTGAAACTGTGAGTTTCGGTCGGTGTGAGCGAGCGGACTTTCAGTTGACAGTAATTAACACCCTTTGAACAATCTAAGCTGTATGAACGCCAGAGGGCGGCCTACGCTGATGCATCATTAGTGAGACAGGAGGACAGCTGCATGCAATTCCTAGCAGCATAAAATTAGTGGCGGCTGCTGAAGTTGCCAGCATAAGCGTGCCCCTCGGTTCAGCCAGCCTCAGTTAAGACGGACGCGGTCAAGACAGCAAGTTTACCTGTGCAAGTTCACCGAGCACAGGCACCGACATTAAAGGCAAAATGTGCCGCTCCACCATATCTGTTATCACCGCCATCGCAGAAAAACGCATCATGCCAAAGGGGCAGAAATCCCCTTCACCTCCAGCAACTTAAAACTGTCCTTACCTACAGAAACCTCCTTCTCCATGGCTTGTGGAACTGTCCGCAGTCAACAAAACGGACTTCATAGCTGGCTATGCCAACCACCTTCATTGAACTCCTTGCTCACACTGAGACTTGATCAAACCAGAGAACACTGCCACCCCGGCTGCACTCTCCACTAACCTTACACTATCCCACACCCCTCGCCTTATCTGGACGAGGAGGCGGACGGGCCTGCTGATCTCCAACAAATGGAAATTCACCCCGCTACTGCCTTCAAACAAATATGTCTCATTCAATTCCATGCCATCACAGTGACGCCCCCAGCAAAACTCTATGTGCTGGTCATCTACCGCCTCCAGGCCAACTAGGGCGACTTTATTGACGAACTTGACACTCTGCTATCCTCCATCCCTGAGCATGACTGTCCGCTTCTTGTTCTCGGTGATATGAACATCCACTTAGATGCCCCAGGCTCAGCGGACTTTTGGCCCTGGTCCACTCTTTTGACCTCGAACTGGTTCAAAGCCCACCGACTCACAAAGCTGGCAAAGATTTTGACTTGATCTTTCACTGAACTGCAGCACAGACACCCTCATGGTGGACGCCTTCTCCATCTTTCTGACCACTTCTTCATCCAGTTCAACATCAGCCTGACAGAACAGCCTCCGCTCCTCAGCCGATGGTCACGCTTCTGCCGCAGCATCCCGAACCTGTCTCCAACGCACTTCTCCTCTGTGGTTGCCTCCCGTCTACCTCCACTCAACACCTTCTCCTCTCTGGAGGTTAATGAAGCCACTGACTCGGAAATGGCACAAATCCAAACTAGCTGACGACCTCCAAAAACTACCAGACACTCCTGACCTCCTTCTCAGCCAGCATCACTGCTGCTAAGACTGCTTTCTACAATGACAAAATCAACATGCTACAGACACTCGAAAACTTTTCAACCTCAGCTGCCTCTCCTCCTCCATCCAGCCTTACTGCAGATACCCTCGCCTCATTTTTTTACAAACAAAGTGGCGGCAATCAGCAGTCAATTCTCAGCATGCCCACTCAACACATCTAACTCAGATACCGCACTCCTACAACCTCTAGGGACTGCTGGAACATCTTTTTCAGCATTCACGCCTCTCTCCGAGAGTGAAGTGTCCAGACTCCTGACATGCAGCCGTCCTACCACATGCTCACTGGACCCTATACCTACGAGCCTACTTCAGTCCATCAGCCCGACCATCGCTCCAGCTATCACACATGTGATCAATGCCTCGCTAACCTCTGGCACATTTCCAACAGCGTTCAAATGGCGGGTAACAACCGTTATTTAAGAAAACTTCTCTCAACCCCTGCTCGTCGAGAACTACCGCCCTGTCTCACTACTGCCTTTCCTATCCAAAGGCATTGAACGAGCAGTCTCCAAACAGGTCTCTGACTTCCTTTCACAGAACAACCTTCTGGATCCAAATCAGTCTGGGTTCAAAAGCGGCCACTCTACCGAAACGGCTCTGCTGTCTGTAACAGAAGCCTTAAAAGAAGCCAGGGCGACCGCTCGGTCATCAGTACTCATTCTGCTTGACTTATCGGCTGCCTTTGACACGGTTAATCACCGTATCCTTCTCTCTATACTCGATGACATGGGAATCTCCGGTTCTGCTCTCTCCTGGTTTGAATCCTACCTCACAGGACGCTCGTTTAACGTATCATGGCTTGGTCAGCTATCTGCACCTCACCATCTCACCACAGGGGTCCCCCAGGGCTCAGTGCTGGGCCCCCTTCTCTTTGCTATCTACACCACCTCCTTGGGACAGATTATCCTGTTCGCACGGCTTCTCATACCACTGCTATGCAGACGACACCCAGCTCTATCTGTCCTTTCCACCTGACGACCCCTGGTTTCAGCACGGATCTCAGATTGCCTTTTCAGACATAGCTACATGGATGAAGGCACACCACCTCCAGCTGAACCTCTCAAAGACTGAACTGCTGGTCATCCCAGCTAAACCTACCATACACCACGACATCAACATCAAATTTGACTCCCTGTCTGTTTCAACTTATTCAGGACTGTAAGAAATCTAGGAGTTGTTCTCGACAACCAACTAAACTTCTCAGATCATGTTGCCTCAGTTGCCCGGTCATGCCGTTTCGCACTCTACAACATACGGAAAATCAGGACTTACTTGACTCAAGATGCTACCCAACTTCTGGTTCAGGCAATAGTCATCTCACGACACTGACTACTGTAATGCCCTCCCTGACGGGTCTCCCCAGCCTGCGCATAGTGAAACCACTTCAGATGATCCAGAACGCCAGCTGGCGCCTGGTCTACAACCAACCCAAAAGGGGCACATGTTACCCCGCTGCTCATCCAGCTACACTGGCTACCTATGGCTGCCCAAGATCAAATTCAAGTCTCTAACGCTTGCCCACAAAGTAGTCTCCGGTTCTGCTCCCCACCTACTTGAATGCCCCTCATACAGACTTACACTACCTCCAGACCGCTGGCGCCCCTCTGACTAACGACGCCTAGGCTCTACCACCAGTAATGCGCTCAAGCCAATCCAAACTTTTTCATCTGTTGTTCCTCGTTGGTGGAACACACTGCCAGTTCCTACAAGGGCGAGGACATCCTTTTCCACTTTCAAAAAACTCCTGAAGACCCAGCTCTTTAGAGAACATCTACTCTCATAGCAACACTTACAACAAGTCTTACTGATCCTAGCACTCACCAGCCGTTAAAGTAACTGTTAAAATACAGCACTCACCGACGCACTTATTCTTACTGTACTCTAATGTGTTTTTTTTAAACTGTCCTAAAATTGTGAGAATTGTTCTAAAACTTACTGTTTACCATGTTGTTAGTCGCTTTGGTTAAAAAAGCATCAGCCAAATGTAATGTAATGTAATGTAATCCTACTATCCATACTCTCAAACATGGGCAATTTCAGGCAAAGCACATTCCAGCTTTGAATCCTACCTCACAGGGCATTGGTTTAGTGGACTGTAATTGCGTCGGAGAAGTCGTGCCCATCAGACTTGGAGAAGCTAATTGGCTTTTCAGCGGTTGGCTATGTGATCAATTTAAGTAAAACTCATTCACACCCCCTGGGTCTGATGGGCAATGCTGATCAAACGTTTTTTTTTGCGATACCAACATCTGTCAGTGTTGTTGAAACCGTTTGTTTCAAGACTGTACAGTTAGACGTCTAGGCCTTTTGTTGATGCAGTTATTGAAAGTTATTGAGGCTATGGTTCTTTTCATTCATAATTGGTAGAAATGCTACCAATTGCACCTTTATGGCATTATAAAAATACCAAGTCATTCATTAATGTAGTTATGTGTTTATTTCATTTAAATTTGACCAATGCATGAATGAAATTGATCTCATGATTTAATTTAAATGGTGTTAAACGGCCTATAAATGAATTCATTGTTTCATCACCAGCATTAAAAAATCAAACAACATTTGGTCTACAAAAAGCTGTTTCTGTTTAGGCTATTTTATCCATTTCCTCCAATTTCCTCACAAAAAATTGTGCTGAAAAGGTGGGTCGTCTTATATTCAGGGTTGTCTTATATTCGGGCCAATATTGCTGTAAGTTGCTTTGGATAAACGTGTCTGCCAAATAAGTAAATGTAAATGTACGTAGTCCCAGGTTGACCTTTTTAAAATGAAACAAATGGTAAAAGCCATATTTTGTGTTTGTTTTTTCAGGACCCCAGTTTGATCATACGAGGCACTATTATTGGATAATGGCTCCATTTGGGCTGTTAATACTCATTCTACTAATTATAATTGGTAAGTAGTGAGAATCACAAGGTGGGAACATGGCCACTTTTAATCCCATTAGAATTGGAATAAAAATGACACATATAAACACCTTGAACGGAATAAAACTGCTGATCCGATTAGAATTTTAATCGTAATAAGAGGGGTGGTGAATTCTGCTGTTATTGCAATTGAACAGCCGTATGGGTCAGTGACAGATAAGGGTTGGTAAGATGAGCAATTCAAAAATATATTTCAAACTTTAAGACAAAACATGCCTGAGGTTTGTTAACTTCTCCACAGTTGAAAATAGCACACAAAAGTGATTTGTACTTCTACTGATGATATTTGAGAAGAAAGACTGTCTTGCTTTGCATGTTTTAGAATTAGACATGTGGAGCATCTCTTTATGGATTTCATAGTGGATCTGAAGTTTGTATTTGCGCCATTTTCTTTCGGTTTCCTACACTCATCCATAATATTTGCCATTCATTTAAAATGAACAGGGCTTTGAACTTATTTCCCAATTGGTTCGTTCTGAACAGAAACAGTATATTAACGTTTCTGGTTATCGGTTCAACCCTAAAATTGACGTTCCTAAACCGGTTAGAACATAACAATAAAGTTCCCGAACCGGTTAATAACGCTCCAGATAGATAGATAGATAGATAGATAGATAGATAGATAGATAGATAGATCCCTGGGGGAAATTCAAAGATGTCAGCTGCGGGACAAAAAATCACTATAGGCTACATTATGTAAGCGACATAACTGTAATTCTGACATGCCTACATTTTTTTTCAGTATTATAGATGAACTGTGCATGTAAAGCTACTATTGACTGCAGACTGGGACTGGGTGCTATTTATTGTGCATGTAAGAAGTGTGTGA
The DNA here is from genome assembly GCF_017589495.1 of Alosa alosa. Classification (NCBI taxonomy): domain Eukaryota; kingdom Metazoa; phylum Chordata; class Actinopteri; order Clupeiformes; family Clupeidae; genus Alosa; species Alosa alosa. The sequence goes on from NC_063191.1 coordinate 1,360,749, forward strand.
GTGCACACCGTGGCCCACTGGTTAGGACTTCGGACTTGTAACCAGAGGGTTGCCGGTTTGAACCCCGACCAGTGGGCCGCAGCTGAAGTGCCCTTGAGCAAGGCACCTAACCCCTCACTGCTCCCCGAGCGCCGCTGTTGTAGCTCACTGCGCCGGGATTAGTGTGTGCTTCACCTCACTGTGTGTTCACTGTGTGCTGAGTGTGTTTCACTAATTCACAGATTGGGATAAATGCAGAGACCTAATTTCCCTCACAGGATACTTATTTCTCCCTTGAGAGAGCTAATAAAGGAACTTTGATGAGATTTAGCTGCTAATGTCGCAGCGCAACTGAATGTCCTCAAAATATTGATCAATATGCTGCAAGTTCCACAGGCATCATAGAAGTGAAATGATTATTAGCTAAACAAGGCAGAACAGTGTGGAGTGTATCATCATCAATCTCTAAATGATTATTAGCTAAACAAGGCAGCACAGTGTGGAGTGTATATCATCATCAATCTCTAAATGATTATTAGCTAAACAAGGCAGCACAGTGTGGAGTGTATATCATCATCAATCTCTAAATGATTATTAGCTAAACAAGGCAGCACAGTGTGGAGTGTATATCATCATCAATCTATAAATGATTATTAGCTAAACAAGGCAGAACAGTGTGGAGTGTATATCATCATCAATCTCTAAATGATTATTAGCTAAACAAGGCAGCACAGTGTGGAGTGTATATCATCAATCTCTAAATGATTATTAGCTAAACAAGGCAGCACAGTGTGGAGTGTATATCATCATCAATCTCTAAATGATTATTAGCTAAACAAGGCAGCACAGTGTGGAGTGTATATCATCATCAATCTCTAAATGATTATTAGCTAAACAAGGCAGCACAGTGTGGAGTGTATATCATCATCAATCTATAAATGATCTCTACATTTGGGTTAACCCTTTATTCTCTTTTCTTACAGGATGTCAAAGCCGTGTGATATCTGGCATGTCCCAAGGTAAGCTGGAGATGGAGTAGCTGACTGACTTTAGGCTGAATCTTCAGAAAGGGATGAAGCTAAGAGAACCCACAGAAACTGTTTAAATTCCCAGTCAGTGAGGGTGATGGCGTGTTATTCAGTTTTATAATGATGATTGTAAGAGTGCTCAAGGGGACGTTGGTTGACCTTCAATTTCCCCTTGGGGATCAATACAGTATCTATCTATCTGGTTCACCCTGCTGACTCTGGTATTGGTCATTTTCAACCAAACGTTTTCAGCAGTTAACTGTACCTGTTAATATTGCCTTAACAAGGCATTTATCACCTACAACAATGCAGAGTCCATCAGAAATCACATTATGAATGATGCAGGATATGTGGGTAAATCTAAGTTCCAGCAAAGTAAATACTCTCTAAATATATAATCACTTTCACAGAGCTACTCTCTCAGCCCTTTCCTGAAACGAGCGCTGATAACATGAAGATCAAGTGGAACAATGAAGAAGCCCGCGTCTACCTGTATAAGAATGGTCATGTGATCGAGAGGAGCGGCACAGTGAGTGATCTGCAGGAGGGAGAAATCTCTGTGAGACTGAGACGCAACGTCATGGCAGAAGTGGGCAGTAAGTGGGTTTTCTTTTTTGTTAAACCACCAAGTACTGTTGTACGAAATAAAACATTAAAACTCTTTGTGCCACCAAGTACTGTTGTACGAAATAAAACATTAAAACTCTTTGTGCCACCTAGCTTGAGCTGCTGCAGCCAACAGCTACTGTATAGCAGCCAGGCAGCTACAGTGCTACACTCTGGGGGCATGTTCATGGGGCAGCTACAGTGCTGCACTCTGGGGGCATGATTTTAAATATTCTCTAAGTTTCATCAATACCTTATACGTGTCAAGTTCAAAATAATTTTTACTATGGTTTGTTGATGGGTGCATGCCTAGATTTGTACAGGATTCCCACGGGTCATGGCATTTCAGGAATATCATATAATTTTGATTAAGTCTATTCCAGATATGGAAAGTCAGGGAATTTTATCATATTTGGGGCATGGGATATCAGGGAATTGTGTTGTAGTAGTTTAAAATATACTTGCCAAAATACATTAATACAAATATATTTCCATGCAGAATTGGTGTGTATATAAAGTATACATGTATAAGTTCTAAGTATAAGTTTAAGCACTTCGGACTTCTAACCGGAGGGTTGCCGGTTCGAACCCCGACCAGTAGGCACGGCTGAAGTGCCCTTGAGCAAGGCACCTAACCCCTCACTGCTCCCCGAGCGCCACTGTTGATGCAGGCAGCTCACTGCGTCGGGATTAGTGTGTGGTTCACCTCACTGTGTTCACTGTGTGCTGAGTGTGTTTCACTAATTCACGGATTGGGATAAATGCAGAGTCCAAATTTCCCTCACAGGATCAATATACGTATACTTATATACGTGAAGATCAGCCAATTCCGGTCACCTAATCTAATACTGTGTTGTAGATAAAGTTGTTGCGCAACAATTTTGTACATGAGGCCCCTGGTGCTGATGTCTCCCACTGCATAGGGGCTACAGCAGCACCTAGAGCAATACTGAATCCTGAAAGTAGATCTAAAAAAGACAAATATTATGATATTCCAAAATAAGCCCAGAGGGGTATTTCACAAAACCTAGATAAGGGATTAAGCTGGGATTTTTAGGTTATCCTGGATGAATTTAGCCTTGACTTGGTTTCACCAAAGAGATGGCACATAAGTTACCATGGGGATTTATTCTCTGCACCTAGCCTGGTCCCGACCAGGCTAACAGCCAAGCTGGTTAATTAGCAAGTTGATTCTAATGGTAATTATGTCGTCTTATTGGTTCAGCTAGCTGTCATTCACATCAGACCTCCATGCTATTTTTTAAGGAGCTTTATTCCATTTATAAACTATTTGCTAAATGTATTTGCTCGCAAAACAAAACCGATTGTCTGCCTACTACCATATGGTTATTATTTTAATTGTGATAGCCTTATAATTATTAACATAGGTTATAGGTACTCATTGTTTGCTTATTTTATTGATAGACGTTTGATGAACAGCCTATAGGGCCTACTGTAGTTGATTGGAAGTGGAGGGGCAAGTTTTCGAAGGTATTTTCAACTACAATATTAATATTGGTATGTCATATATGTGCATCTTTGCAGTGGCAAAGCTTTCTTATTGACGTTGCGTTCGAGACAAAGGAAGCACTTTCGCGGTGCATCGTAAATTGCATTCAGTTGGTCTACGCCTACTCCTGCTGTTTTACAGAAATAGCCATGATTCCCCATTCAAAAGGACAACTTTACTTAATTGTTAGTCTATGTCAAAAGCCGTTGTTCACTTTGTGTGAATGACGCTATTTTCCGCGTCTTTTTTATTCCAACCGTGGGCACTTTGGAGCAGAAACGAGAACGCGTACACATCCTGAATTACTTACACCTGGCTTGACATAGTCGCTCCTACTCATCCTGGATTGGCATTAGTCAAACGAGTTGAGCTAGGATGACCAGACAACGCTATGTCAAACCTCGCTTTATCACTTATCTTGGATGTCTTAATTCTGCCTTTGTGAAATACCCCTCAGGTGTCAGAAATACAGGCAGCACCGCCCTAGAGCATGTGATTTAGTACCCTTACCTTGGCTTGATTATGACTGCATCGGCGAGTTTTATTTGATTACAATATGAGGACTGTATAAAAATAAGCTTTACTGTGTAGGTAATGACAACCCTATTACAAATGGGTGCTGCAAATTGTTGAGTTGCTTGTTGGTATCCAACCATCTGACTTGACAGCAGCAATCCAAGCATCATGTTAATAACAATGACAGAAGTTGAATCTGATCTAAAGGTTTACAAGTGGCGCAAACTGGCTAATTGTGCTAGTAAACACCTGTGACGTCAGACTTAGAGACCCTGCATGTAAAATTCTGCCGACTCATCTTAAAAATCAAAAGAAAACACCAACCAATGCATGTCGGCCATCAACGTGCAAAAGAGAGCTCTCAAATTCTGGATGCTTCTTCAAACAAGTCCCATCAACCACATCAGCCTTTGGGGGCAGCCGTGGCCTACTGGTTAGCGCTTTGGACTTGTGACCGGAGGGTTGCCGGTTCGAACCCCGACCAGTAGGCACGGCTGAAGTGCCCTTGAGCAAGGCACCTAACCCTTCACTGCTCCCCCGAGCTGCTGTTGTTGCAGGCAGCTCACTGCGCCGCGGATTAGTGTGTGTGCTTCACCTCACTGTGTGTTCACTGTGTGCTGAGTGTGTTTCACTAATTCACGGATTGGGATAAATGCAGAGACCAAATTTCCCTCACGGGATCAAAAGAGTATACATACTTATACTTATATTTTATTTTAATGCAGTAAAAAATCATGATCTGAACCCTCAGCTTGTGTCAGTGATGCAGGAAGTATGGTACTGCTCGAGGTAAAATGATTCACCTTGTGTTAAAATGTAGCAACAAACAGAATGCTAATTTTGATTGGGTAACTGCATACAGTTCCTAGTGTAGTAGCCTGTAATTTGAAGAATAATACAAAATACATTTCAAGAATCAAACAGGTGATCTTATTGAGGTTTCTGAGGTGATGTCACAGATGTGAGAATTGTAGTGTTGCCATTTTGTTTGATATTAATGAAATTCTTTCTTTCATTTTATTCTTTGACATAAAACATTTTATTGGTATTTTGGTCATTTCTGAACTCCACCTGTTGCATATTTCACATTTTCCTCTAATTTCTGTCAGTAGCAAAAATGTAACTGTTCTGCTCGTTTATTTCTTCAGATCATGAACAGACAAACAATGGAACCAACGGCCTATGAAGACTTCATAGATTCAGCCATCAAAGAATCCCCTGTGGATTCCCCCAAGTTCTTGTTTTAAAAGAATGTGTATATGTATATATTTTTAAAGAATGTGTATATGTAGATGTATATATTTTTAAAGAATGTGTATATGTATATATTGTGTATATATATTTAAGAAAATAAATTTGATTCGAACCCCGACCAGTAGGCACGGCTGAAGTGCCCTCAAGCAAGGCACCCAACCCCTCACTGCTGCACGACCAGCTTCCTCAGATGTTCACGCCAGCATATCCAGCTGGTGTCCCAACCAGCCACACCAGCAAAAACCACTAGCTGGTTTCTAGCGGGGGTTTTTTTAGCAGGGAAGACATCGTTTTACACCTGTTCAATTGTTCTATTTATTGTGTCGATCAGGAATAAGACACTAAACCAAAAAATGCTGTTTTTTAATTGGATTTCATATTTTCCTTATAAAATACATTTCTCTAAAACTGTTGTTTTGTCTTGAATCAAGTGGTGCATCAGACGGGGCGGTCCTGACAGGCCGAGGCTGCATACGTTCACCGGCATCATCTTATTAACCCCCCACACACACCCACTGCAAGCACGATGTACTAGTTTTGGAAGCTGCCAGTGTTAGGCAAGCTACTTGGAAAATGTAATGAGCTAAGCTACCAGTTACTCTGCCATAAATGAAGCTTCACTACGGAGAAGCTACCACCCAGTTAAATGTAGCAAGCTACTGTAAGTTACACAAACACTGCAAAAGTAGCTCACTACATAATGAAGATGCACCAACTTAACATGGCAGTTACATTGGGTTATCAATATACATGCATAAGGGGAATGCTTTTGTGTTCAGTCTGCTGTTTATTCTGATATATGGTTTGTCTTGTGTTGAGGGAAGAGTTCGTAAAGTATTCCACCGAGATGAATCGGTAGGGAGATGGGCGCAGAATGTAGAATAATATGATTCAATTAAAGTTGCTTTTTTGTGAACTGTTTACAACAGCAACTAGCGGCTAACATCATTTAAAAGCTGAGAAAAAACTCTTTCATGTGATGTGATACATATGATGTCTGTGTGATGAGTAGGCTACTTCCCAAGTAGTTCAGCTGAGAAGAATGGGTGAATTTGGACGCACTTTCTTTTTTTGCGCTGTGAATGCTAAATTGTACACCACATAGCATAGGTTAGTAGCCTGGCCAACTAACCAGGTCTGGGGTCTGGAAACTACACATTCATTTTTTCGTATTTGAAACATGGTTTACGAATTCCCAGAGCCGTTTATTAGAGACTCTGAATGTCTATCAAATCGTCTTACATAGCTCATAACAGCTTGATTGTGTCGTCATCGTCTTGATCGTCCCCCCTCCATTCTGTGATTGGTTCCTTCGTTGAAGTGAAAACAAAGTCCATGGAATCCAGGTTGCCTAGCAGCGTGAATAAAATCGCACGCGTAAGGCAGCATGGGAAAACCCAGGCTAATAGGTTAGGCCTATAAAATATTGTAAATATATATTTTAAAAATACAGCTTGATTCACGTAATTGATTTCAGTAAAAGCATATGCTAATGATATTGATGTCACAAGGGTTTTACAAAGGGTGTTTACAAGGTGAAGACCTAAAACCACCGGCTGTGATAAGATAGTAGTCCTTATCCTGAACTTTCTGTCAAAATAAGCCCCGCCCCCTGAAACGTCATAAAATCACGTCATAATGCGCCTCCTTTTTATGCAAATTAGCCATTAGTTTGTCACCCGTGTTGTTTGTTATTGTTATTGTTTTTGTGAGTCATGTGACAGTCATGTGACTGGTGTCAAACCCCTGGGCAGCCATATTGGATGTAAAGTCATGTGACAGTCATGTGACGGTAATCAAACCTGGGCATCCATATTGGATGTAGTGTCATGTGACAGTCATGTGACTGGGTGTCAAACCCCTGGGCGGCCATGTGGCCCAAACCCCGTGTGTGTTTGTGGATAATGGGGGTATCAGATAAACTTTGTAAGAGTTGTATATGTTTAGTGGTAAATGGGCTAAATACAAAAAAAAAAGAAAAATGGAGTTGCGGAACCCGGATTGAACCAAGGGATCTTTAGATTTTCAATCTAGCAGCTCTCCCAACTGAGCTATTTCGGCTGCAGGGGCTTCAATGGTATGCAATGCATCCCTACTTTGTAGGGGTGGTGTTTTGTCGGGCATGTCTCTGAGTGTTGTTTGAGACCCTTTCGTGTGGGGGGTCTGCCTACTACCCTCACGTACACTAGTGCTAATAAGATTGTAAAGACCTGTTTATGGTAGTGGCGTCTGTATGCAGACATCTGGTTATCTATAAACCCTTTTGCTTAGTGGGTGTGTTTTGCTTGGCGTGTCTCTAGGATTGAGCTTATAAAAGCTGGGGGCTATGTATAGCTATCATTGTTAGCAGTGATTTTTGAACAGAACTTACCATGGCTGACATGATTGAATCGGCAAAAATCAAAGGAGCCAGTTACACTCACCCCTGTTAGCTGCTA